>NW_006921733.1:3938011-3969175 GCF_000298275.1 Orycteropus afer afer
AGACCCTCCACCTTACCAAGAGTGACATCCTTCTCCCAGGAAATGGTCCCTTCTGATAACATAACCAAAGTAAGTGAGACGAATTCTGGCCATTCTCACTTCCAAGGAGCATTCTGGCTGTACTTCTTCCAGGACAGATTTGTTAGTTCCTTTAGCAGTCCATGGCACTTTCGGCATTCTTTGCCAACCCCACAACTCAAAAGCATCTCCTTCAACCTTCCTTATTCATTGTCCAGCTCTTACATGCATATAAGGTGATTGAAAATATCACGGTTGTGTCAGGCACACCTTAGTCCTCAAGGAAACATCTTTGCTCCTCAGCACTTGAAAGAGGTTCTTTGCAGCTGACTTGCCCAGTGCTATACACCATCTGATGTTCCACCTGCTTCTTCCATTGGCATTGATTGTAGAAGAAAGCAATGTGAAGTCTTTGACAACTTCAATCTTTTCTCCATTTATTGTGATGCTACTTACAAGTCCAGTTGTGAGAATTTTTGTTTTCTTTATATTGAGATGTAATCACTACTGCAGACTGTATCCTTCAATCTTCATCAGTAAGTGTTCAAGTCATCCTCACTTTCAGCAAGCAAAATTGTGTCATCAGTGTATCGCCGGTTGTTCATGATTCTTCCTCCAATCTTGATGCCACGTTCTTATTCCAAGTCCAGCTGCTTGGATTATTTGCTCAGTATATAAATTGAATGGTGAAAAGTATATAAATTGAATGGTGAAAAGATACAACTTTGACACACTCCCTTCTTGATTTTAAGTCATTCAGCATCCCCTTATTCTGTTCATATGCAAACCTCCTGCTCTATGTACAGGTTCCCCATAAGTACAATTAAGTGTTCTGAAATTCCCATTCTTCTCAATGTTATCCATAATTTGTTATGATCCACACAATCAAAGGCTTTTGCATAGTCAATAAAACACAGGTAACCATCTTTCTAATATTCTTTGCTTTGAGCCACGATACATCTGACATCAGCAATGATATCCCTTGTTCCACATCCTCTTCTGAATCCCGCTGCACCTCTGAAAGTTCTCTGGCAATATACTGCTGCAACCATTTTTGAATTATCTACTGTAAGATTTTACTTGCATGTGATATTAATGATATTGTTATATAATTTCCACATTCTATGGGATCACCTTTCTTTGGAATGGGTACAAATATGGATCTCTTCCAGTCAGTTGGCCAAGTAGCTGTCTTCCAACTTTCTTGGCATAACCTAGTGAGTGCCTCCAGTGGGCCATTTGTTTGTTGAAACATCTCAATGGGTATACATATACACACACACATACTCATAATGATGTATGTTCTGTCTACTCTCTCTTGATGACTTTTGTAGTTTAGTTTCTGATTCAAATATAAATATAATCTTACCATGAGGGGATGTGTCCTTTTGCAGTTCCTTGGCCAAAGCAAGTCCTCCAGCCACACATTGGACACCCCTCTTGGCTATCTCTCATGGCTGGGGAAGGAAAGCTGGAAATACCTGGTGGCCAACTGATGATAACTGATTAGGGTATGTGTCAGGTTTTGTTTTGGATGAGACACATTTGAGTATGTTTGGAAGGAAAATGGAAGAAACTTCCAGAAAGACATCCTGCAAGCTAACAGAGAAGGCACATCTGTGGTGGGGAGAGAGGCAGGAACAGAAGATTGTGTTCTATCTCCACCACCTGCTTTTCCATAGATCATTTCTCCTTTTTCACATGTTCACACTAATGAAGAGGTGGGGAGTATGAAGATTTCATAGTACAAGTGTGCTTCCCTTAAAGTCCATCTGGGCAAAGTTTGACTGTGTATATGATTGTAGTCCAATAAAGTATTTTTTTTCTTGTTTGTTTGTTTTGATTTGCTTTGATTTTAAAGACATCAGACTTCCAGAATGAATGAACAGCGGAACTCCAGGAATCATCCCAATCCCTGCATAATCTCTTCCCTTGCCTCATCCTTCTCCTTATCTTGGCTTCATTCACCTGCCTAGCAGCACCATAGTTCTGTCACACAAGTGCAGAGCAGTGCCTTCCTTGGCTCCTCTGTTCCTACCCTTGGGCACAGGCAGTGCCAGATGGTCCCAAGGCACTCGTGGGTCCCTGGCTCCAGGCAACATTGGTGACATCTGAACATGATCAGAAAGTGGCTGCACCAATAGGTTGGTGGCCACCAGGGCTGCAACCACCAGCTGCACTCCTGGCACCCACACACACTGTCCTTCTGACCACCTCTCTATGCCCCTGCCCTGCACTGGGATGTATGCAAACTCTCTCTCCACCTGGCAGTGCAGTCCCCCTCCCCCCAGCTCAGGTTCACACCTACCAAGGCCAGTCTCCTGAATCCATTGGATGCATCTCAGGCTTTGCCCAGTGGCCTCCCATAAGTTTTTTTTTTTTTTTTTTTTAATTTTTATAATATTCTTTTCACCCAAGTTACTAAGCATTTATTCTCTAGTTAGTGCTTTACTCTCCCTTACTATGTACCCCTGGAAACCATCAAAGAATTTTCCTTTTTGTATGTAAAGCTTTTCTTTATTTTTTATATAGGCTTCTCATATAATATTTGTCCTTTTGTTATTGACTAACCTCACTCAGCATAATGACCTCTATGTTTATCCTTGTTATCCTTGTTAAAGTCCATTTGGGCAAAGTTTGACTGTGTATATGATTGTAGTCTGATAAAGTATTTTTTTGCTTGTTTGTTTTGATTTGCTTTGATTTTAAAGATATCAGACTTCTAGAGTGAATGAACAGCAGAGCTATTTTGCAGATTCAGAGATATTTTGCAGATTCATCATAGTTCTTTAACATTGTGTAGTATTCCATGGTGTGTATGTGCCATAGATTATTTTTTTTTTTAGTATATCTCTATGATATTACCTCCACTGAGAAATTAACATTGAAATATGGATTTTAAATTCTATCTTTCTTATAAAAAATGTTCAATGATAAATACATTAGCAAAGATGACCATATTGATAGGAATAAAAACTCAATGATGAAACTTGAATTCATTTTGAAATCCTCAAGAATAGCTGTGTCTAGTGGTAGATGCCCATGTTTATGTGTCAGTGGAAATTCTGATCCTTTTTGCTACTATATACCTTTTGTTTTTTAAAATTATATTGTGCTTTGTGTTCAAATTTATATTCTTCAACCATAAAAAAAACTCTGCACCCCTCCCATCTCTGTTGCAATCCCACTGTCTGTGCCCTTATTAATTATACATTCTTGTTTGTCCAGCTTTCCATCTATGTGAATGCTGCCACTCTGGTGTCTCATGGCTGATTGATCTAAGGGGAGCATCTCCCTAGAGTAGATGGCTGCATCACCCTGGGGTAGGTGTTCTGCATGTAGATCTTTCTAGTATTGGGGTGAGAGACAATCCAAAGGAGTGAGTCCATTTCTAGGCACAAAGGGTAATTCAGGGTCATATTCTTGGGGGTTCCACAAGTCTCTATACAACCAGTAATTCTGATCATTTTCATGTTTTTTTAATTTTGTTCCACATTTTTCCTCCCACTCTATCCAGGATCTCCAGTTTTGATGCCTTTTTGAGTGATTGGCATTGGTAGCTGGACACCATCTAGGTCTTCTGGTCTCAGGGACATGAAAACTGAGGTCCTCGTGGTCCATCTTATCCTTGGACTAATTGTTTCAAATGACTTTGATTTTCTTCATTCTTCTTTGATTCAGATGAGAAGAGACCAATAGTTGCATCTTAGATGGCAGCTCGAAAGCTTTTAGGACCCCAGTCACTACTCACCAAAATAGGTTGTTGGGTTAGATTGGATGATAGAAGAGACTCTGAAACTTGCCCTTGAGCAAAGAGTAGCTAAAGCAAATGGAAGAAATGACAATATGAAAGAATTGAACCAAAGATTTCAAAGAGCAGCTCAAGAAGGCAAAGTCAATTACTATAATGAAATGTGCAAAAACCTGGAGTTAGGAAACCAAAAGGGAAGAAGACAATTGGTATTTCTCAAACTGAAAGAAGTGAGGAAAAATTTTAAGCCTCGAGTTGCAATATTGAAAGATTCTAAGGGCAAAATATTGAATAATGCAAGGAACATCAAAAGAAGATGGAAAGAATACACAGCATCACTGTACCAAAAACAACTGGTCGATCTTCATCCATTTCAGGAAGTGGCATATGATATAGAACCAATGGTACTGAAGGAGGAAGTCAAAGCTGCAATGAAGGAATTGGCAAAGAACAAGGCTCTGGAAATTGATGGAATATTCATTGAGATATTTCAACAAATGGAAGCCAAACCAGAGGGACTCGCTTGATTATGCCAAGAGTTTTGGAAGACAATTACCTGGCCAGCTGACTGGAAGAGAGCCATAGTTGTACCCATTCCAAAGAAAGTGATCCCACAGAATGTGGAAATTATTGAACAATATCATTAATATTGCACACAAGCAAGATCTTACTGAAAATAATTTAAAATGGTCGCAGCAGTATATTAATAGTGAACTTCCAGAAGTGCAAGCTGGATTCAGAAAAGGACATGGAACAAGGGATATCATAGCAGTTGTCAGCTGGATCTTGGCTCAAGGCAAAGAATACCAGAAAGATGTTTACTTGTGTTTTATTGACTGTGCAAAGGCATTTGGTTGTGTGGATCATGACAAATTATGGATAACTTTTAGAAGAATGGGAATTCCCAAACACTTGATTGTACTCATGAGGAACCTGTATCTTGACCAGGAGGCTGTTATTCAAACAGAACAAGGGAACACTGCATGGATTAAAATCAGGAAGGGAGTGTGTCAGGGTTGTATCCTTTCCCCTACTTACTCAATCTATATGCTGAGCAAATAATCTGAGAAGCTGGGCTATATAAAGAAAAATGTGACATCAGGATTGGAGGAAGAATTGTTAACAACCTGAGATACACTGATGATACAACTTTGTTTGCTGAAAGTGAGGATGACTTGGGGCACTTAATGATGAAGATTTAGGAACACAGTCTGCAGTATGGCTTAAATCTCAATATAAAGAAGACAAAAACC
Organism: Orycteropus afer afer; assembly: GCF_000298275.1. NCBI lineage: Eukaryota > Metazoa > Chordata > Mammalia > Tubulidentata > Orycteropodidae > Orycteropus > Orycteropus afer. Next base: position 3,943,034 of record NW_006921733.1, read on the forward strand.
CTCACAACTGGACCAATAAGCAGCATCATGATAAATGGAGAAAAGATTGAAGTTGTCAAAGAATTCACATTGCTTGGTTCTACAATTGATTCCAATGGAAGCAGCAGTCAGGACATTAGACGATGTGTAGCACTGGGTATGTTGGCTGTGAAGGAACTCTTTCAAGTGCTGAGGAGCAAGGATATCTCCTTGAGGACTAAGTTGCACCTGACACAGGCCAGGATATTTCCATTCACCTTGTATGTATGTGAGAGCTGGACAATGAATAAGGAAGACCGAAGAAGAGTTGATGCTTTTGAGTTGTGCTGGTGAAGAATGATGAAGGTACCATGGGCTGCCAAAAGAGCTAACAGATCTGTCCTGGAGGAAGTGCAGCCGAGATGCTCCTTGGAAGTGAGGATGCCCAGACTTCATCTCACCTACTTTGGTCATCTTGTCAGAGGGGACCATTTCCTGGAGAAGGATGTCATGCTTGGTAAGGTGGAGGGTCGATGAAAGAGGGGAAGGCCTTCGACTCAATGGATTGACACAGTGGTTGCAACAATGGTCTCAAGTGTAGCAAGGATCATGGAGCTGTTGCAGGATCAGGCAGTGTTTCGTTCTGCTGTGCATGGGGTCGCTATGAGAAGGAAGCAACTCAATGGCACCTAACAACAACTACAACAATCCTTTCGCTGTTAACTGAGTCATGGGGTTTAATTTCAGTTCCTAACTTGAAGGATTTCTAAGAGTGATAGTCTCATTGGTTCTGCCCATCTTCGGACAGTAGTTCGGACTAGTAATCCTGGTCTTTTTTATGATTCTGAGTTTTGTTCTACATGTTCCCTGATGCTACCTGAGACCTCTTGTCCTGATAGTTTTCATAGTGGTCAGCAGTAATAGCTGGGTATCCTCTAGTTCCTTTGGTCTCAGGGTTGTGGAAGCTGGTGTTCACATGCTCCATTAGTACTTTGGACTAATTGTTTCCTGCAACTTTGATTCTCTTCACTGTTCTTTGCTCTGGACAGAGAAAGATCAATAGTTGCACTTTAGATGGCCACTCACAAACTTTTAAAACTCCAGCTACTACTCGCCAAAGTAAGATGTAGAACATTGTCTTTGTGGTATATGTTATGGCAATTGACCTTAGTGTCCCCCAAGACTATGGTCCTGAGCCTCCATACCCAGCAACTCATTTCTTCACAGTAGTTGGTTATGACTAAGACATTTTCATAACTTGTCCCCTGTATTCTCTACTACATTCCTAGATATATTTGCATTACATGTAAATATATAGGTATAGATAGCCTTTGTCAAACCTATGTACATTTTTGGGTGTAGTCTTATTTTCCTTCCCATCCCTGTTCACATTGAGTGTCTATCTATGCATCCACAGAGCTCCCAAACTCATTGCCATTGACTTGACTCCAATTTGTAGTGATCCCCATTGGGTTTCCAAGGTAATAAATCTTTAAGGAAGTAGATTGTCCCTTCTTTCTTCCATGGAGTGACTGGTGGATTTTAACTGCCAACTTTCAGTTAGCAGTCACAACCAGAGCTCCTTCTATTATGGCAAGATTCTGGATATAATAGTAGTCTTCTTTATTGCCTTTATCTCTTGTGCTTCTCCTTATGTCTTCCACTGCCTTGAACATTTTGTGCTGACTTCCCTCTTATTGTATATTACCTTTCCCTCTGCCCAAGTTAATACACATCTACCCTCTAGTTGTGGATTATCCTGCCACCCTTGGTAACTTTAAAAGAACCGTTATTTCTGTTTGTGAACCTTTTCTTAACTTTTTTACAGTAGCAGTCTCATACAGTGTATGTCCTTTTGTGATTGACTCATTTCACTCAGCACAGTGTCATCTAGGTTCATCCATGTTATGAGGCATTTTGCAGATTCATCTTTATTCTTTAACATAGGTTAGTAGTATTCCATTGTGTGTATGTACCATAGTTTGTTTATCCATTCAACCATTGATGGGCACTTAGGTTGTTTCCACATTTCTGCTATTGTTGATAATGGCTGTGATGAACATGGGTGTGCATGTATCTGTCCATGTCCCAGCTCTCATTTCTCTAGGATATATACTTAGTAGTAGGATTGCTGGATCATATGGTATTTTTATTTCCAGCTTCTTAAGGAAGTGTCATAATGCTTTCCATAGTTGGTATACCATTTTCAATCCCACCAGCTGTGTATGAGTGTTCCAGTCTCTCCACATCCTCTCCAGAATTTGTTATTTTCTGTTTTTTGAACTGGGTTATTAATGCTGGTTTGAAATGATATCTCATGGTTGTTTTGATTTTCATCTCTCTAATGATAGAAAGACTGGGCAATCTACTTACATAGAGATACTACCTTGGAAACCCAAGGCAGAGTCTGTATGAGTCAGAATCGACAGCAGTGAGTTTGTTTTGTTTTTCTTGTTTGTAATGGTTAATGATCATGAGCTATTTTTATTATTCGTTTATTTATTTTTTTTTAACTTTTATTGTGGTGAAAAAGACTTCACCAACATAACAACTTCCACATTTACAGCCCAGGAACATTGATGACATTTTTCATGCTGTGCTACCATTATTGCTATCCTTTTCCAAAATACTGCACCAGCATTAGCATAAACTCAATGCTCCAGAAACAAAAGCTTCCCCTTTCACCTTCCATTCCTATGCCTGGTAACCACTAATAATCTTTGGTATTTTTCCTTCTCCTCCCCTTTCCTCCCTGTACCCAACAAAGAAAGATTGTTTCCATGTATAAACTTTTCCTTGCCTATTTACAATAATGAACTAATATAATATGTATCCTCCTGTGATTGACTTATTTAACTCAGCATAATGTCCTCTGAGTTCATCCACATTATGTGGTGTTTTGCAGATTCTACATTGTTCTTTAGAGTTGCATAATATTCCATTGTGTGTATGTACTACAGTTTATTTATCCATTCCTCAGTTGATGGACACTTAGGTTGTTTTCATCTCTTTGCTACTGTGAATAGTGCTGTGATGAACATGGGTGTGTGTATGTCTGTTCATGTCCTGCTTCTCATTTCTTTAGGATATACCTAGTAATGGAATTGCTGGATCAAATTCCTTTCAATTTTTAATTTTATTTTAAATTCTTTTTTAAAGAATTGGCATAACAATTTCCACATTGGTCTATCATTTTACAGTCCCACCACCAGTGCACAAGAGTCACAATCTCTCCAAATCCTCAACAACATTTGTTATTTACTGTTTTGTTGAACTTTACTATTAATGCTTGGGTGAGATGGTATCTCATGGTTGTTTTGATTTGCAACTCTCTAATGGCTAATGACCATGAACATTTTTCATGTATTTGTTGTTTGCCTGAATATCTTCTTTGGTGAAGTCTGTCCATTTTTTAATTGGATTGTTTGTCTTTTTGATATTGAGGTGTCTGAATTTTCTATAAATTTTAGAGATAAGTCCTTTGTCTGACATGTCATTGCCAAGTATTTTTTCCCATTCTTTAGGTTCTCTTTTTACTCTTGTAGAGAAGTCTTTGGATGCACATAATAATTTAGTTTTCAGAAGGCCACAATCATATAATTTTTCTTCTGCTGTTTGTACATTTCGTTTATGCTTGATAGTCTATTATTTATGCCATAAATTAGGGCCCCATAATTTTCCCAGGGGAAAGCCAGGTGAGCCACAGAAGGTGGGTGTTTTGGAGCACCTGGAGGTAGGCTGGGTGAGGGAGCAGAGCATGGCAGGCAGGCATTGGAGTGACCAGGGTAGACCAGGAAGTGAGCAGAGTGGTTTGGAACAGCTAAGGGAAGCAAACTTGTCTGTCAGTTTGGCATACCATGGTGGCTTGTGTGTGAGGTTGGTCATTATGCCATAGGTATTTCAAATGCCAGCAGGGTTACCCATGGTGCACAGGTTTCAGTGGAGCTTCCAGACCAAAAGAGACTCAGAAAAAAGAAGAGTCCATCCACTTCTCAAAGAATTGACCAGTGAAAACTTTATGAATAGCAGTGAAACACTGTCTGGTATATTACTGGAAAAGTTTATGAATAGCCCTGAAACATGGTCTAATATAGTGCTGTAAGATGAGGCCCTCAGGTCAGAAAGCACTCCAAATATGATTGAGGAAGAGCTACCTCATCAGAGTAGAGCTGACCTTAATGATGTGGATAGAGTAAAGCTTTGAGGACCTCCATTTGCTGATGGGCACATCTCAAGAGGAGAAGAAACAGCTGCAAAAATCCATTAATAATCAGAATATGGAATGTATGAAGTATGAATCTAGAAAAATTGGAGTTGTCAAAAATTAAATGGAACACATAAAGACCAATATTCTGGCATTAATGAGCTGAAATGGACTGGTTTTGGCTATTTTGAATTAGACAATCATATGATCTACTATACTGGGTATGACAAATTGAAGAGGAATGGAGTGGCATTCATTGTCAAAAAGAATGTATCAATATCTATCCTGAAGTACAATACTCTCGGTGATAGAATAATATCCATACACCTAGAAGGAATGCCAGTTAATACTACTTTTATTGAAATTTACTTACCAACCACCAAAGCCAAAAATGAAGAAATTGAAGATTTTTACCAACTTCTGCAGTCTTAAATTGGCTGAACATGGAATCAAGATGTTTTCATTATCATTGGTGATCAGAATGGAAAAGTTGGAAACAGAAAAGAATCACTGGTAGTTGGAAAATATAGATTTGGTGCTAGAAATAATGCTGGAGATCACATAATAGAATTTTGCAAGACCTATGATACCTTTTTTCAACAACACAAATAGTCGCTATATACATAGAGCTTGACAGAGTACGCAGGAATCATACTGACTACATCTGTGACAAGAGGCTATGGAGAAGCTCAATATCTTCAGCTAAAACAGGGCCAGGAGCTGATTGTAGAACAGACCATCAACTGCTCATATGCAAACTCAGGTTGAAGCTGAAGACAATTAAAAGAAGTCTTTGAGAGCCAAAATATGACCTTGATTATATCCCTCCTGAATTTAGAGACCATGTAAAGAGTAGATTTGGTGCATTGAACACCAATGACTGAAAACCAGAGGATTTGTAGGATGACATCAAGTATATCATCCATGAACAAAGCAAAAGTTCATTAAAAAGACAGAAAAGAAAGAAAAGACCAATGTGAATGGCAGAAGAGACTCTGAAATTTGCCCTTAAACAGAGAGTAGCTAAAGCAAATGGAATTAATGACAAGACGAAAGAGTTAAACAGAAGATTTCAAAGAGCCGCTTGAAAAGACAAAGTCAATTATTATAATGAAATATGCAAAGACCTGGAGTTAGAAAACCAAAAAGGAAGAACATGCTTGGCATTTCTCAAGCTGAAAAAACTGAGGAAAAAATTAAGCCTGGAGTTGCAATATTGAAACATTCTCTGGGCAATATATTGAATGATGAAGGAAACATCAAAAGAAGATGGAAAGAATACACAGAGTCACTATGCCAAAAGTAATTGGTTGATGTTCATCCATTTCAGGAGGTGGCATATGATCATGAACCAATGATATTGAGGGAAGAAGTCAAAGTTGCACTGTAAGAATTGGAAACACACACACACACACACACACACCCAAAAAAAAACAAAAAACAAAAAACAAAAAACGAGGCTCCTGGAATTGACAGAGTACCCACTGAGATATTTCAACAAACAGATGTCACTCTGGTGGCACTCACTGGGTTATGCCAAGAGATTTGGAAGACAGCTACCTGGCCAATTGACTGGAAGAGATCCATATTTGTACCCATTTCAAAGAAAGATGATCCCACAGAATGCGGAAATTATCAAGCAATATCATTAATATCACACACAAGTAAAATCTTACTGAAGATAAATAAAAAATGGTTGCAGCAGTATATTGACAGAAAACTTCCAGAAATGCAAGCTGGATTCAGAAGAAGATATGGAACAAGGTATATAATTGCTGATGTCAGATAGCTCTTGACGGAAAGAAAGAATACCGGAAAGTTGTTTACTTGTAAACAAGTATTTCTCACTATGTGGAAGCATTCTATTGTGTGGATCATAACAAATGATGGATAACTTTGGGAAGAATGAAAGTTCCAGAACATTTAATTGTACTTGTGAGGAACCTGTACATAGACCAGGAAGCTGGCATTAGAACAGAACAAAGGGATATTACATGGTATAAGAAAGCAAGTGAGTCAGGGTTGTATCCTTTCACCATACTTATTCAATCTGTATGCTGAGCCATTAATTCGAGAAGCTGGACTTTATGAAGAAGAATGTGGCATCAAGATTGGAAGAAGACTCGTTATCAACCTGCGATATGCAGACAACACAACCTAACTTTGCTAACTGAAAGTGAAGATGACTTAAAGACACTAGTCTCCAATATGGATTATATCTCAACATTAAAAAAAAAAAAAATCCTAACGACCACCCCAATAAGCAGCATCATGTTAAATGGAGGAAAGACTAAAGTTGTCAAAGACTTCATATTATTTGGTTCTACAATCAACACTAATGGAAGCAGCAATCAGGACATCAGAAAACATACTGCACTTGGCAAATCTGCTGCAAAAGACCTCTTGAAAGTGCTGAAGAGCAAAGATGTCTCATTGAGGACTAAGGTGTGTCCAACCCAAGCCAGAGTGTTTTCAATCGCCTCATATGTTTATAAGAGGTGGGCAATGAATAAGGAAAACTGAAGAAGAGTTGATGCTTTCAAGTTGTGGTGTTGGCAAAGAATGCTGAGAGTACCATGGCCTCCTAAAAGAACTCACAAATCTGTCCTCGAGGAAATGCAGCCAGAATACTCCTTGGATGTGATAATAGCCAGACTTCTTCTTACCTATGTCATAATGGACCATTTTCTGGAGAATGATATCATGCTTGGGAAAGTAGAGAGTCAAGGAAAAAGAGGAAGGCCCTCAATGAGATAGATTGACACAGTAGCTGTGAGGATTGGCTTAGGTATAGCAGGTATTGTGAGACTGGAACAGCACCAGGCATAAGGTTGCTATGAGTTGGAGATGACTGAACGGAACCTAACAACAAAGACAACAACAAATCTGCCCCTATTTTCTCTTTGATGAACTTTGTAGTTTTAGGTTCATGTTTAAGTCTTTGATCCATCTGGACTTAGTTTTTGTGTATGGTGTGAGGAATGGATCTTGTTACATTTTTCTCCAAATGCATATCCAATCTTGCCAGCACCATTTGTGAAAGAAACTATCTCTTCCTCATTGAATAAATTCCAGCTCTTTGTCAGAGATCCGCTCACCATAGGTTGATGGATTGATTTCTGGGTTCTCAGTTCTGTTCCACTGGTCTATGTCTCTGTCACTGTACCAACACCAGGCTGTGTGACAACTGAGCCTGTGTAGTGGGTCTTCAGATCTGGGAGCATGAGACCTCCTATTTTGTTCTCCTTCTTCATTAATGCTTTGCTTATCTGAGGTCTCTTTCCTTTCTGTATAAAATTACTGATTGTTTTTTCCATATCTTAAAAGAATGTTGATGGAATATGGGTCAGGATTGCATTGAATATATACATTACTTTTGGTAGTACTGATATTTTCACAATGTTCAATTTTCCTACCCATGAGCATAATATGTTCTTCCATTTATGTAGATCTCTTATGGTTTCTTGAAGTAGTGTTTTGTAGTTTTCTTTGTATTGCTCTTTTGTGTTCTCAGAAAAATTTATTGCCAAGTATGTTATATTTTTGTTAGCTATTGTAAATGGTGGGAGCTCTGTTGGCGTAGTGCTTAAGGCATCTGACTGCTAACCAGAAAGCTGGCAGTTCAAATCCACCAGCCATTCCCCGGATTGAAGGTTGGGGAATCTACTTCTGTAATGATAATGCCTTGGAAACCCAAGGAGGACTCGCTATGAGTCAGACGTGACTCGGTGGAAGTGAGTTTATTGTAAATGGTATGTATTTCCTTTTCAGATACCTCTTTGCTGATGTAGAGGAATTCAAGTAATTTTTTATGTTCATCTTGTATCCTTCCAGTCTCCTAAATCTTTCAATAATTCAGTAGTTTTCTTGCTGAGTCTCTTGGGTTTTCTATATACAGGATCATATCATCTGCAAATAGGGTAGTTTTACTTCTTCCTTACCAATTTGGTTGCCTTTGATTTCCCTTTCTTGCTTTATGGCCCTGGCTAGGACTTCCAGTACAATATTGAATAGAAGTGGTGATAGCAGGCATCCTTGTCTGGTTCCTGTTCTCAAGAGCAATGGTTTCAGTCTTTCTCCATTGAGAATAATGTTGGCTGTTGGTTTTGCATAGATGCCCTTTATTATGTTGAAGAATTTCCCTTTTATTCTTATTTTGCTGGGAGTTTTGATCAGGAATTGGTGTTGGATTTTATCAAATGCCTTTTCTGCATCTATTGATATCATTATGTGATTCTTTCTTTATTTTACTTATGTGATTGATTGTTGATTGTTTTCTTCATCCTTCCATACCTGGTATGAGTCCCATTTGGCCATGATATATTACTTTTGTGATATATTGTTGGAGTCTCTTGGGTAGGATTTTGTTGAAAGTTTTTGCATCTACATTCATTGTGATATTGGTCTGTAGTTTTCCTTTCTTGTGGTGTCATTGCCTGACTTTGCTATAGGATATATGCTTGCTTCATAAAATAAATTTGGGAGGATTCCATCCTTTTCTACATTCTGGAATTGTTTGAGTAGGATTGGTGACATCTCTTCTCTGGACGACTGGTAGAATTCTCCAGTGAAACCATCTGTGTCAGGGCTTTTATGTTGTTGGTGGTGGTATTTTATTTATTTATTTTTTAATATAACTTTTCCATTTCTTTTGTTATGGGTATATTCAAGTTTTCTATCTTATTCTGTCTTAGTGTAGGTAAATAGTGTGTTTTTAGAAATCTGTCCCTATCTTCTGGGTTTTTTAATTTGATGAAGTACAGTTATTCATAGGATCCTAATATTATTCTTTTTATTTCTGTTGGTAATGTTGTGACATCATACCTTTCATTTCTTATTCATGTTATTTGAATTATCTCCTCTTTTCCTTTGTTAAGTTTGCCAGTGGTTTGTCAGTTTTATTAATCTTTTCAAAGAACCAACTTCTACTCTTGTTGATTTTTTTCTGTTGTTCATTTTCTGTTTCATTTATTTCTACTTGAATTATGACTTCTTTTCTTCTGATAACTGTAGGTCCCCCCCACCCTGCTCTTTTTTCTAATTGTTGTAGTTTTTGAGTTAAGGTGTTGGTTTTGGCTCTTTCTTCTGTTTTGTTATGTGCATCTACTGGTATGTATTGCCCTCTGATCACTGCTTTTGTTGTGTTCCAAAGATTTTCGTATCTTGCATTTTCATTCTCATTCAATTCAAGGAATGTTTTTTATTTCATTTTTTATTTCTTCTATTACCCTGTCATTTTTGAGGGTGTTATTCAGTTTTCATGTGCTTGCTATTTTTCTGTTGGCCTTCGTAGTGTGGATTTCTAATTTTATAGTATTTTGAACTCAGAAGATGCTTTTCAGTATCTCAATGTTTTTAAATTTATTGAGGCTTATTTGTGGCCTAACATATGGTCAATCCTGGAATATATTCCAAGTGTGGAGGAAAATAATGAATATTTTGCTATTGTTGGTTGAAGTGCTCTGTAAATGTCTATAAGGTCAAGTTGGTTGGTCATATTTTTTCAGTTCTTTGACATCTTTGTTGAGTTTCTTTCCAGTTGTTCTGTCTTTAATTGAAAGTGGTGTATTAAAGTCTTCCACTAGTACTGTGGAGCATCTTTTTGTCCTTTCAGTTATATTAAATTCTGCTTTATGTATTTTGTGGTTTTTTCATGCATTGCAAAGATATTTATTATGGTTATGTCCTGTTATTCAACTGACCCTTTAATCATTAAATAATGTCCTTCATTTTCTCTTATGATTGTTTATGTCTTAAAATCTATTTCATCAGAATTATTATTGCCACTCCTGCATGCACTCTTTTGGTTTCCATTTGCTTGGCATATTTTATTCCAACCTTTGACTTTTAGTCTACTTTTTGAATTTGTGTCTGATATGAATCTCTTTTAGACAACGTATTAATGGGTCATCTTTTTTTATCCAGTCTGCAAATATCCATTTCTTGAGTGGTGCATTTATTCCATTTACACTTAATGTAATTGTTGACAAGTATGAATTTATTGATGTTATATTATTATTATTATTATTATTTGTAGTGTTGCTTATTTATTTGTTCTATATAATTTTCTGTGCTGAGCACATTTTTTTATGAGTCATGTTATCATCTCCTTCATCGCTGTAATTTTAGTATTTCCTAAATATTTGTGCTTGTCCTCTTTTTTCTTTTTCAATTTTGATGTGAATGTTTGTTATTTTCTTTGAATTTACACTGTAATTTATAATTTTCTTCCCAAATTTAAAACTGTCTGTTCTATCTCTAAATAGTCTTGGCTTCTTCACCATTTAGAAGTTCTGTAACTACAGAATTTATTCCCTCTTTTTGGTTTGTAATTATTCTTATTTACCAGTTGATGTCTCTAGTTCCCTGCTTACAATCTTTTATGCTTATTTTACTTTGATACTTCTATAACTGGATTGGTTTCTAAGTTATGTCATCATTGTGTTAATCATCAGTTGTTGTTTCCTGTTGTTGATTCTTTGTCCAAACTTCAGCATCTTTCAATTTCTACTTATCTAGAAATCTAATTTCACCACTGTATTTGATATGACAATTTTGCTGGGTATATAATTCTTGGTTTCAAATATTTTCATTTCAAGGTTTTATATATATCATCTTGTTGCCTTCTCACCTGCATGGTTTCTGCTGAGAAATCAGAACTTAGTCTTAATGGTTGCCTTTTGTAGATAACTTTTCATTATTTCTGTGCTGCTCTCAGTATTCTTTCTCTGTCTTTGGTTTTGGTGAGTTTGATGATGATATGTCTTGGTGTTTTCCTTTTGGGATCTCTCTTGCTTTGTGTTTGTTGAACTTCTTGAATGGATATATTCTTGTCTTTCATCATATTAGGGAAATGCTTTTCCAACAAATCTTTGAAAATTTTCTCTGTGGTTTTATCTGTCTTTTCCTGTTCTGGAATTATGATTACATGTAGGTTATTTCTCTTGATGGTATCCCACATGAATTTTAGGGTTTCTTCATTATGTTTTGATCTTCTTTTCCTAATTGATCCCTTTCCAAAGTAGTATTTAGGAATTTGTCTTCAATCTCATTAATTATGTCTTCCATTGATTCAATTTTATTCCTTTGCCCATTCAATGTGTTATGTATTTCTGAAATCTTAGTATTAATCTGTTTGATTTCTGTTTGCTATTTTGTAACATTTCTAATTTATTGTTTATTTAGTCAATTTGTTCTTATATTGTTTTCCTAAATCATTCTAAGTTTTTTTTCTGTGTTTTCCTTAATTTTTTCCATGTTTTCTTGGTCTTGTCAGTGTTTTCCTTCATCTGTCTTTCAATCCATTGAAGATTCTCAAATATAATTATTTTGAATTCCTTATCAGGGAATTCCAATGCTGTTTCTTCCTCAGGGATGTTTTCTGGATCTGTATGCTAGTCCCTTGTTTCTACTACTTTATGTTGCTTTTTTGGGTGGGCTGTGATGGTTTTTTGTCTCGGAGACATTGTGTTGTTGTTGTATTTATGTTTAACTTGTGGTTGGATGTTGGTATGATTGATGCATATTTATTTTCCCTTTATTTTGTTTTGATATATCTGTGTGAGCAAGGTACTTTACCCCTCTATTTGGTAGGTGTTAACATTTAGGCACTCACCACCTGTTTTCTGGTGGGTGTGATAGACAATGAGAGTGTATGCACACTCTGTTAGCTATTCATAAAGGGCAGTTGAGGGTGAGTTGAGCTGGTATTGCCTGCTGTCTATCATTGGTTAGTTGGTGTAAAAGCAAGTGATGGCCTTCTCTTAATGTGTGGAGCTACAGGGGGTGCAGGTATGGTTGGGTTGTGTGTGGGCCATTGGTGTTTTGCATTCAGTTAGACAAAAATACTAAATAAGGGAAAACAAGAGATGGGAAGAGCCAAAATAAAGAAAAAAAGGAAACCAGGAAAAGGGAAGACAAAAGGGGGAGAGGGGGGCAGAATGAGGAAAATAAAAAGAATAATTTAAAAACAAACAAAGAAACAAAACAGTAGGGGGTAGGGCAGAGCATCCAGACTCTTCCGAGGCACAGACAGTGATGGAACCCTCACAGATCAAGGAAAGTGCAGGCCAGGGGATGGCCCAACCCCTGTTCACCAAGAAGATGTGCAGCACAAGAGTAACAAAAGGAATATATCACCTCTCTAGTCTTCAGTCTCCAATGAGGTTGCCCACTCTGTTCTCAGGAAGTGGAGCCCACTTATAGGTTATTGTCCAAGCAAGAGCTCCACCTGCACACTTGTTGCACTAGCCACTTGCATACATACAAAATGGATGCACCCTCAGGACGGCCTCTGTGAGTCTGCAGGTCTGTCTGTCCCCTTCCTCGCTGTTCTCCCTTCTGGTCATAAGGCACCAATGCAGTCCTTGCCTATGCATCCTTAGTGAGTAGAGCTGATTCTTAGGTTGCTATCAGGAAATATTCAAAATGGCTGTGCCCTCAGGACAGCCAGCAGTCTACAGCTCCATTTTTCTCCTTACTTACTGTTTCATTCACTTCCTTCTACTAACAAAAAAAAACAAACTCATTGCTGTTGAGTCAATTCTGATTCATAGCGACCCTTCCTTGGGTTTCTGAAGCAGTATCTCTATGGAAGTAGATTGCCCAATCTTCCTTCGAAGGAGTGGCTGATGGATTTGTCAGCCTTCTGGTCAGCAGTTAAATGCCTTAGGCACTATGCCATACTAGTTGATATTCAATCCATTTCTTTATCTTTGCCTTCAAAGGTCGGCGGTCCAGGATCATTTTCTGTATCTGTTTCAATTGCTTTCTCATTGCTTTGTTGCAGAGGGTGTGTGTAGCCTTTCTGCCTATTCCACCATCTTGCTGGAACTGCACATGAGCATTTCTTCATGTGTTTGTTACCAGCCTGAATGTCTTCTCTGGTGAAGAATCTTGTTCTTATGATCTGCCAATTTTTTAATTGGATTGCTTATATTTTTGATGTTAAAATGTTGAAGTTTCCTATAAATTTTGGAGATTAGTCTATTGTCCAATATATCGTTGCCTACACTTTTTTCCCAGTCTGTAGGTTCTCTTTTTACTCTTTTGATAGTCTTTTTTTCATTTACCAACATGAAAACTTCCACTTTTACAGCTCAGAGACATTGATGACCTTTATCTTTTGACAAAACATTTTGATGCACATAATGGTTTAATTTTTAGGACATCTTAGTAGTCTAATTTGTCTTCTACTCTTTCTGCATTTTTAGTTATGTTTGATAATGTATTTATGCCATTTATTAGTCTTCCTATTTTGCCCTTATTTTTACTTTGATGATCTTTATGGTTTGGAGTTTTACATTTAAGTCTTTCATATGTATATGTATATGTATATCTATATATATCTATATATAAATAGGGTTCATTTTTGTACATGGTATGAAATAGGAATCCTACTTCATTTTTCTGCAAATGGATGTCCAATTTTGCCACTACCACTTGTTAAAGAGACTCTCTCTTTCCCATAATAGATTTTGGCCCTTTGTCAAAGACAGGCTCTCCATATGTGGATGGATTTACTTCCGGCTTCTCAATTCTATTCCATTGATCTATGTGTCTTTCGCTGTAACTTACCAGGCTGTTTTGACTATTGTCGCTTTATAGTAGGTGGCAATTAGCTTTTCTATCCCTGAAAAATGATTATGGAATCTGGGTTGGGATTTCAAGTCTTCCTATCCATGAGCATGGTGTATTTGTCCATTTTTGTAAGTCTCTTTTGGTTTCTTGTAGTAGTGCTTTGTAATTTTCTGTGTATAGGGCTTTTGTGTTTCTGGTTAGATTTATTCCTAAGTACTTCCTGTTTTCATTGGCTATTGAAATTGGTATTGTTTTCATGATTTGCTTTTCAGAGTACAGTTGCTAAATGTAGAGGAATCTTGCTGATTTTTGTATGTTTATCTTGTACCCTGCTACTTTGCTGATACCTTCTATTATAGCAGCTTTTTTGTTGAGTGTCCAAAATTTTCTATGTATAGAATCAAATTATGTGAAAATAGAGAAAGTTTTACTTCTTCTTTGCCAATTTAAATGCATTTTATTTCCTTGTCTTGCTATTGAATAGGAACGGTTATGTCTGTGTCTGATTTTGGTATCAGGGTTATGCTTGCTTCAAGGATTAGTATGGTAGTATTTTATCCTTTTCTATGATCTGGGATAGTTTGAGTAGAATTGGTGTCAGCTTTTTTGAATGTTCAGCAGAATTCTCCAGTGAAGCTGTCTAGGTCAAGGCTTTATTTTGTTGGGAGTTTTTTAATGATTTGCTCAATTTCTTCTTTTGTGATTGATCTATTCAAATTTTCTACTTCAGATTGTGCCAGTTTGAGTAGGTAGTGTCTTTCTAGGAATTTGCCCATTTCTATTATGTTTTCAAATTTGATGGAGTACAGTTTTGCATAATCATCAATTATCCTTTTTATTTCAGTAGGTTCTGTTCTCATATTGCCTATTTCATTTTTTATTTGTGCTGTTGCATCTACTCCTTCTTTTCGTTTGTTAAATTTGCTGGTGGTTTGTCAATTTTATTTATCCTGTCCAAGAGCCAACTTTTAGTTTTGTTGCTTCTTTCTATTGTTTTTCTATTTTCTGTTTCACTTCTTTCTGGTGGAATCTTTATCATTTTGTTTGTTCTGGTGACTGTAGCCTTTTTCTTTCTTTCTTTCTTTCTTTCTTTTTTTTTTTTCTTCTAATATTTGGAGATGTTGGATTAAGGTGTTGATTTTGATAATTTCTTATTTTTTAATGCATGTGTCTATTGCTATAAATTGTTTCTGAGTGCTGCTTTCATTCTGTCCAATATATTTTGATATGTTGTGTTTTCATTATTGTTTGAGTCAAGGAATTTTTTTATTTCTTTTTTTTTTTTTTTTCATTATTTCTACAGACCAGTGGTTTTTAAGAGGGGTGTTATTTAATTTCCATTTTTTTAAAATTTATTTCCTTGGTCTTCCTCTTGTTGATTTCTAATTTTATTGGGCTGTGTTCTGAGAAGATGTTTTGTAGTATTTTAATGTTTTTAATTTTATTGAGTCCTGCTTTATGGCCTACCATTATGTGTGTTCTAGAGAAAGTTCCATGTACACTGAAAAAGAATGTATATTGCTCTGTTGTTGTGTGGAGTGTCCTGTATACATCTATGAGGTCTAGTTGATTGATTGTCTTGTTTAAATCTTCTGGATCTTTTTTAAATTTCTTTCCAGTTGTTTTGTCCTTCCTTTAAAGTGGTGTATTACCCTCTTCTATTATCGTGGTATTCCCTATTTCTCTTTCAATTCTGTTAAACATTGTTACGTACCTTGGGGCTCTTTCATTGGATGCATAGATATTTGTTGAGGCTATGACCTCTTTCAACTGAATCTTTCATCATGATATAGTGCCCTTCCTTGTCTCTTTTGATAGTTTTTGCTTTAAAGTTTATTTTATCAGTAATTAATATTGCCACTTCTGCTCTTTTTTGGTTGCCATTTGCTTGATACATGTTTTCTATCCTTTGATTTTTAGCTTATTTTTGTCTTTGAGTCTAAGGTAGGTCTCGTATAGACAACATATTGATGGATCATATATTTATATCCATTCTGCTTGTAGTAGTTAAGTTTATGTGTCAACTTGGCTGGGCCTGGTTGAGTGGCTGGGCAGCTTGATGCAGTATTCTCCATGATGAGACAGGTAATCAACTTCATGATGGAATCTACTAGAAGCAGCTGAGTGTCTGCCTTAGGGATGTAGTCTGCTTCTAGTATATAAGGAGAAGCCTTGGGAATAGTCTCTAGCTTATGGCACACTTGAACCCTGCATGTAGCCATGTCATTATTCAACAACCTGCTGAATAATGGGACTGCTGACTTTGGGACTTTCAATGGACTTGACTAAATGGCCTCCCATGTGGTTTGGTAACATTGGGACTGTGCCTTTTTACTTGTCAACCTTGGGTTTATCAGCTTCAGCAGCCAGCAGCTGTCTGAGTGAAGAAAAGTCTCTAGCTTCAGTGGGCCAGGAACAGGAGGCAGAGCTGAAATCCAAGGTTAAGGGGATTTCACCCAGCCCCTAGAGCCTGGCATGTTAAACTCAGACTTAAAACCTCCAAACTGTAAAGGAATAAACTCCTGTTTCTTCAAGCTATCCCATTTGTGGTATTTTCTGTTAGAGTAGCACAGAGGTAACCACAACACTGCTACTCTCTGTCTCTTGACTGATGGATTTAATCCATTTACCTACAATGTAATTATTGATAGGTATGAATTTACTACTGCCATTTTTCTTTCTTTCTTTTTTTTTTTTTAATGTTGTTATGTGATGGATCTCTCCTCATCCAGAGAAAAGAAGAATGAATAAAAACAAAGATACATGGAAAAAATTAGATCAAGTGAGTGGTAGACCACACTATCCTTATTCTATAGGGCCATGAGACCAGAAGAACTAGATGTTGCCTTGGTTACCACTGTCAACCACTCAGATGGGGATTGGTGCAGGAGATCCTGCATTGAGTGGGAGAACAATGTGGAACAAAAGTCAAAATCATTAAAATAAAAAAAAAAACAGGTTTTCTGCTCTGATAGAGCCTGGTGAGACCCCTGAGATGATGGCCCCTAGCTACCTTTCAGGTCTGGAATTGAACTCTCTCCTGTGGTTTCCAGCTGAATAATAGGTATATGGGATGAACATTTTCATCAGGTAGATACACTACTTGGGGTGATCAATGATGGGAAAACAGAAAGGCAGTGTATTCACAGATGGACAGCACAGGGGGTCAGTGTGCACTGGAGGGGAGGGTACAGGAAAGAGGTAGATACAGGGAGGAAGTGAGAAGAGAGCAACTACATTGTGGGGGATTGCAGTCAATGTCATGAGACAAAATGTGTATGAACAGCTGTATGGAAAAATGAATTTGCTCTGTAAACCTTCATTGAAATCACAATATATTTTTTTTTTTTAAATGTGGTTATGATGATATCGTTTTCTATGTATTTTCCTGTGCTGAACCCATTTTATTTATGGATTTTCTTACTTCCTTCCTTGGTATTGTTTTAGTGTTTTCTGACTATTTATAATTATTATCTTCTCAAGTTTAAAGCAGTACATTCTATCTTGCTTTCATCTTAACTTTCCCTCCATTTAGAACTTCTGTAACTACATTTAATCTCTTTTTGCTTTGTAGTTATCATCATTTACAAATTAGCATCTCTAATTCCCTATTTTCCTTCTTGTAGGTTTATTTTATTTTTGATACTTCTATCTCTGGATTGGTTTCTAGGCGTTTTTGCTATATGTCTTAATCTCCAGTTATCATCATCCTTTATTGGTTCTCTGTCTGGAGGATGATCATTAGCATTTCTTTTAAAGTTGGTCTGTTTTTTTTTTCAAGTTCTCTTTAATTATTTTTATCTGAGAATGTGCTAATTTCACCATCATATTTGAGAGGCAATTTTGCTGGATATATAATTCTAGTTGGCAGTTTTTGTTTTTTTTTCCTTTCAATGTTTTATATATGTCACCCCATTCTTCTTGCCCTCATGGTTTCTGCTGAAAAATAAGAGCTTAGTCTTATTTTTCTTGTTATTAGGTACCCTTAAGTTGATTTGGACACATACCAACCCTATGTACAACAGAATGAAACACTGTCAGTCCTGTACCATTCTCACAATAGTTGCTGTGCTTGATCCCACTGTTGCAGCCACTGTGTCAATCCATCCTGCTAAGGGTCTTCCCTTTTCCTCTGACCCTCCACTTTACAGAGCATGGTATCCATCTCCTGGGACTGGTCCCTTCTGAAAACATGACCAAAGTAGGTGAGACAGTCTGGCCCTTTTTGGACAAGGAGCATTCCACCTACCTTCTTCCAGGACAGATGTGGTCATTCTTCTGGGAGTGTATGGTATTTTCAGTATTCTTTACCAACACCACAATTCAAAGGCATAGATTCTTCTTTGGTCTTCCTTATTCATTGTCCAGATTTCACTTGCATATAACATGATTAAAAATAGCATGGCTTGGTTTAAGCACACATTAGTCTTCAAAGTGGAATCTTTGTTTCTTAATTGCTACTTTCATTGGCATTGATTGTGGATCCAAGTAAGACGAAGAACCTGACAAGCTCAATCTTTTCTCCATCTATTGTAATGTTTTTTATTGGTCCAGTTGTGAGTATTTTTGTTTTATTTGTGTTGAGTTGTAATCCATACTGAAAACTGTAGTCTTTGATCTTTATCAATAAGTACTTTGAGTCATCTTCACTTTTTTGCTTGCTAACAAGGTTGTATCATCTGCATATCATATATTGTTAGTGAGTCTTTCTGCATTCCTGATACTATTCTTCATATAGTCCAACTTCTCAGATTATTTATTTAGCATACAGATAGAATAAGTATAATGAAAGGATACAACCATAACACATGCTCTATCTGATTTTAAATCATGCAGTCCCCTTATTCTGCTTGAATGACTGTCTCATGATCTATGTGTAGGTTTCTCATGAGGACAATTTAGTATTCTGTAATTGCCATTCTTCACAATGTTGTCCATAATTTGTTATGAGCCACATTGTTAAATGCCTTTGTATAGACAATATTACACAGATAAACATTTTTCTGGTATTCTTTGCTTTCAGCTAAGATCCATCTGACTTCAACAATGATATCCTTTATTCCACATCTCTTCTAAAGCAAGCTTGCATTTCTGGAAGTTCTCCATCAATATACACTTGTGACTGTTTTTAATTGTCTTCAGCAGCATTTTACTTGAGTATGATATTAATGATATTGTTTTATAACTTCCACATTCTGTTAAATCACCTTTCTATGGAATGGGTATACTCAACTCACTGCCGTTGAGTTGAATCTGGCTCATAGCAGCCCATCCTTGGGTTTCTGAGGTGGTATCACTATGAAAGTAGATTGACTGACCTTCCTTCCAAGGAGTGGCTGGTGGGTTTGAACAGCCAGCTTCTCGTTAGCATTCACATACCTTAGGCACTAGTTTATTGGCCCAGTAGCTGTCTTCCAAATTTCTTGGCATAAACTAGTAAGCATCTCTACCATTGCATCTGTTTGTTGAAACATCTCAGTGGCAATTCCATCAATTTTTGGAGGCTTGTTTTTGTCAATTCCTTTGGTGTAGCTTTCACTTCTTCTTTCAACATGAGTGGTTTTTCATTATATGCTATCTCCTGAACTGGTTGAATATCAGCCAATTCTTTTTGGTACAGTGACTCTGTGTATTCCTTCCATCTTCATTTGATGCTTCCTGCATTGTTCAATATTTTGTTGATAGAATCATAGAATATTGCAATGCCAGGCTTAATTTTTTTTTTTCTTTAGCTTTTTCAAGTTGAGAAATTTTGAATGTGTTGTGTTCTTCTTTTTTGGTTTTCTAATTCCAGGTCTTTGCACATTTCATTATAATACTTTACTTTGTCTTCTCCTAAGCTTCCCTTTGAAATCTTCTGTTAATCCTTTGTATTTTAATATTTCTTAAATTCATTTTAGCTACTCTCTGTTTCAGAGCAAGTTTCTTCTGACATCCATTTTGATCTTTTCTTCCTTTCCTGTCTTTTTAACAACTTTTTTCTTTCTTCATGTATGATGTTTTTATTGTCATCCTAAAACTCATCTGGTCTTTGATCATTGGTGTTTAATGGATCAAATATATTCTTCAGATGGTCTCTAATTCAGGTGGCATTTACTCAAGGTCATATTTTGGCTCTCGTGAACTTGTTTTAATTTTCTACAGCTTCAATTTGAACTTACATATGAACAATTGATGATCAGTTCCATAGTTAACTCTTGTCCTTATTCTGACAGATGACACTGATCTACTCTGTTAACTCTTTCCACAGATATAAATGAAACAAAAGAAAACAAAACAAAACTCACTGCCATCGAGTTGTTTTCAACTCATAGCAACCCCCATTGGGTTCTGAGGCTATAAACCTTTACAGAAGTATATCTTCCTGTCTATGGACCTTCCTTTTAGCAGTCAAGTGCCTTACCCACTAAGCCACCATCATTTTGGACCCAGATTCTCCTCATTGTTGGAACAACAACAACAATTGCTAATGATCACGAACATTTCATCATGTGTTTGTTAGCAGACTGAATGTCTTCTTTGATGATTTTCATGCTCTCTACCCATTTTTTAAAAAATTGAATTATTTGTGTATGCATTGTTCCATAAGGTTTTAATATAATAGGCTTTTTGAGCATTAGACTACAGATTGTATACAGACATCCTGTATATAAAAATATGATGCTCACACAATATCTAGTTCACATAATGTCCTATTTCACAGAGCACATCATGGATGTTAAGCAATACATAGTTGTATTTCCTTTTGCTTGGCTCACTCTTCTACCTAAGCCTACACCAACCATCTTTCAGAATACTCAGCCCACATAGACACCACCTCTGTGAACTCCTCCAGATATGCCTCTGCTTATCTTTGATTGTCTTTCAGCCTATGCCCCCTCTCTTAAAGCACTTCGTTTTTCCTGCTTTGTGGTATAATTACATGTGTGCTACACACCAGAGTGTTTTGATGATGGCACCACTAAATTAGTATTTACTTCAAAACTCAGCCTGAGTTTTACTTCCTCTCTGGGCATCCTCCACCCACATATACTTATATTTGTCTTTTGTTATCTCTCAGGCTCATTTTATAATGAATTGCTTCCCTCATTAAGTGATAACAACATATCTGAAATAGCAGATATTTAAGGCTGTCACCCCACAAACATATGAGCTCCCTGATTAGTGGTCAGTAAATGATAACTCTTGCTGAAAGGATGTCTTGTAATATAATGTTATGCATGGGTGTATGTCTGTTGTTCCAAAAAGCATTTTAAACAGCCTCCAGAAACAAATGTTTTAATTTTAAAATATCCTTTCCAGAATCCCTGCAATGCTATATTGGTTGACTAAATTAATTGACTATGGTAGAAACCTAAGAAATGTTAGAGTCTATCTGTGAGCATGGTGCCGGATCGGATTGGACATTGTTTTATTCTGTTGTACATAAGGTCACTGTGAGTTGGAAAAGACTCAATGGCCCATAACAATAACATCTTTCAATATGTATATGTTACTAATGATAACATATATGATAAAAAAGAACTATATAAAATGAATTTATATGAAGCTATGTCTTGCATTTAAGTGAATTGCAAGGATACATATTTACATATTTGAGGAGGTAAAGATATATATGTGTGTGTGTGTGTGTGTATGTATATATATATATATATATATATATATATATATATATATATATCTGCTTTCATTCCATGGTAATCTACTTCCAAAAGTTAACCAAGGCCAACCTTATGGATCACAATGGTCTCATCTCCAACCGATTATTGGAATGCAACTCCAGAGTAGCTAACAGCAATAATAAGGGATTTCTCAGAGCTCCTGAGTACAGTTCCATTGCTAAACAGAGAAATAAGCATTTTATTAAACCAAAACCAAACTCACTGCCATGGAGTTGGATCTGACTCATAGCGATGCCTCCTTGGGTTTCTGAAGCAGTATCACTACAGAAATAGATTGCCCAATCTTCCTTCCAAGGAGTGGCTGGTGGCTACTGGGAATCTTTTCTTTATAAGAGTGCCATGCTTTGGAATAATAATTGCTTAGTGAAACAGATGTGATCCTCTTTCATGATTCTTTCTATTTTGAGAGACTTGGATAGGTTGTCTATATGCTAGATGTTTTCTTTGTTTACTCAGCCTCTTTTTTTTTTTTTTTTTTAAGCAGCAGAATACTTGATGTTAAATTCAATAATTTAAAATATTGTTTGTTGTTGTTATGTGCCGTTGATTCGGCCCTGACTCATAGCAACCCCCCCTTGGGTTTCTGAGTCAGTATCACTACAGAAGTAAGATTGCCCAACCTTCCTTCTGAGGAGTGGCTGGTGGATTTGAACCGCCAGCCTTCTGGTTAGCAGTCAAGTGCCTTAGGCACTATGCTACCCTATTAGTAGAGCCTTAAATCTCTTCTTAGATTCTTCTTAATAACATCTGCACAAACTATTACAATACCTTCGACTACAAATAATGATCTTGAATCTTTTGAGACATTGTAGTACATCTGAGCCTTATGGAAAACTTTAAAATATTCACAAAAGAAATCTTACTTTGTAATGAGTGGATAAACAAGATTACTTAAAAGTACCTTAACATATAAAGTGCATCATGACTAAATTATCTTATTCTCTTTTGTATACACAGAGAGAAGAAACTATTTCTGTATGTGTAAAATGTGACATTTATTTTCATTGTATAAACTCAGGAAAATGTACTTGTTATTTCATAATTTCTCCTCTTCCTCCAAAATATTTGCTGTTTGGGTCTCTGGGTGTCACACTTTTACAAGATGCAGCTGACATCCTCCCCAGGTGTTCCGGTGGGTCCACATTCATACTGGCATCCAGATTCAGTATAGACTTTGAAATGCCAAGGGAGCATCTACATGGAGATTCAGGTTGACATGGCTCTTGGGCTTGTCCACTCCATTCACACACTACTACACATTCACCAACTAACCAACCCATTCCTGTCAAGTTGATTCTGACTCGTGGTGACCTTGTAGGACCGAGAACTGTCCATAAGGTTTACAAGCTGTACATCTTTATGGAAACAGACTGCTAGCTGCAGCTTTCTCCTGTAGAGTGGCTGGTGGGCTTGAACTAATGATTTTTCAGTTAGCATCTGAGCACTCAACCACAGTGCCATCAGGGCTCTTTATACCTTCAGAAGGAAGAAAAAAATCCTGAAATGTGTGCTTTCTGATTCTGTTTCTGGTTAGGCAGTTTAAACAGGGATCATTATGTTGGCAGGTCCTCCTTTGACCACTTCAGGTGCATACTCTGCATCCTCAGAAACAATTTCTTGGCTTTCTCAGTCTTAATTTGTCCACTTGCTTTCCAGTTGTTCTGGCATCAGTTGTTATTAGCCTAATACTTATTGTGTGGGTTGTACAAAGATTGACTATGGAAATTCTAGACGTGGTAGGCCATTTGCTTCCTGATTCAGAGGGACCTTTTCTTTACTCTAGTAAGCACAATCACAGATGCTAAAGGCACAGGGGATTTATTTAAGGGATTCTATGGACAAAATGGAAGCTCTGGTGACATAGTCCCTAAGGCATTTGACTACTAACCAGAAGGCTGGTGGTTCAAATCCACCAGCCACTCCTTGGAAGGAAGATTGAGCAATCTACATCCATTGAGATACCATCTTGGAAACTCAAGGAGGGGTCGTTATGAGTCAGATCTGACTCGAGGGCAGTGAGTTTGGTTTTATGGTTTTGGTATGTACAAAATATTGACTGATACAGGAAGCATCAAAAGAAGATGGAAGGGATACCTATAGAGTCACTGTACCAAAAGTTACTTGATGTTGAAACATTGCAAAATATAGTATATGATCAAGAACCAATGGTATTGAAAGAAGAAGTCCAAGATGCACTGAAGGAACTGGTACAAAACAAGGCTAAAGGAGTTGATGGAATACCCATTAAGATGTTTCAACAAATTGTTGCAATATTGGAAGTGCTTACCTTTCATTGCCAAGAAATTTGGAAGACAGCTATCTGGCCCACTAACTGGAAGAGATTTATGTTTGTGCCCATTGCAAAGAAAGGTGATCCAACAGAATGTAGAAATTATCAGACAATATAAGTAATGCTACATTGTAAGTAAAATGTTGCTGAACATAATTTTAAAATGGTAGCAGCAGTACAGAGAACTGTCAGAAATTCAAGCCATTTTCCTAAGAAGACACAGAATGAGAGATATCATTACTGATGTCAGATAGATCTTGGCCAAAAGAAAGGTATACCAGGAAGATACATGTTTTATTGACTATGCAAAGGTATTTGACTGTGTGGATTATAACAAATTATGGATAACATTGTGAAGAATGGGAATTCCAGAACACTTAATTGTGCTCATTAAGAACCTGTACATAGATTAAAAGGCAGTCATTTGAACAGAAAAGGGGGTACTGCATGGTATAAAATGAGGAAAGGTGTGTTTCAGGTTTATATTCTTTCATCATACTTATTCAGTCTGTAAACTGAGCAAATAATCTGAGAAGATGAACTATATAAAGAAGAATGAGACATCAGGATTGGTGAAAGACTCATTAACAACTTTCAATATCCAGATGCTATAACTTTGCTTGCTGAAAGTGAAGAAGACTTTAAGCACTTACTGATGAAGATCAAAGACTACAGTCTTCAGTATGAGTTATACCTCAATATAAAGAAAACAAAAATCATCACAACTTGACCAATAAGCAAGATCATGATAAATGGAGAAAATATTGAAGTTGTTAAGATTTCATTTTATTTTGATCAACAATCAATACCCATGGAAGCAGGAGTGGAGAAGTCAAATGATGTATTGCACTGTTCAAATTTGGATGCAAAAGACTTCTTTAAAATATCAAGGAGCAAAGATGTCGTTTTGAAGATTAATGTGCACCTGACTCAAGCCATGGAGCTTCATTTGAATGTGAGACCTGGACAATGAATAAGGAATTTCAAAAAAAAAAAAAAAAATTTGAATTGTGTTAGCAAAGAGTATTGAAAATATCATGGACTGACAGAATAATGATAACAATAACAAATCTGTCTTGGAAGAATTACAGCTGGAATGTCCCTTAGAAGTGAGAATGACCAGACTTCTTCTCTTGTATTTTGTTATGTTCTTTAAAAAGACCAGTCTCTGCAGAAGACTATTGGGTCTGGTAAAGTTGGGGATCAACAAACAAAGGAGAAGGCTGTCAAGAAGATGGATGAACACAATTGCTGTAACAATGGATTCATGCATAGCAATGATTGTGAGGATGGTGCAGGACTGGACAGTGTTTCCTCGTGTTGCATGTGGGGTCACTGAGTCAGAACCAATTTGACAGCACCTAGGCACAATAACAGCACACAGAAAACTCACTTTGCATGCAGTTTCATAGATAAGTTGAAAGTACAACAATAGAAAAGAAAATACCATGCAACCATTAATTAAAAAAAAAAAGAAAAAAGAAAAAAATCAGAATTCACTATAGAGTTTAAGGTTAGCAGTCAAATGCCTTAAGCATTATGCCACCAGAGCTCCTAAAGTGGAGTTCAGAGCAAAGAAATTACTTGAGGTGAAGAGAACGATTGCATAATCAGTTCACCCAGAAGTGTCCTAAATGTGTAAATTTCAGACAACACAGCCTCAAAATATGTGAATCAAAAGCAGAAAGAGCTAAAAGAATAGGTACACAAATGTAGGATTATAGCTTGGGACTTCAACACCTCTCTCTCTCTCAGCAATTGAAGAGCTACTAGAAAGAAAATCAGTAAGGATATAGAATAATAAAACATAAACATGGCTGATATATATATATATATATATATATATATATATATTCACACAATTTGAATAGGACTTTCAACAAGAAAGACCATATCTTGAACCATAAAATAATTTCAATATATTTAAAACAATTGAAATCCTACAGAGTATTTTCTCCTGACCATATAAAATTTAACTAGAATTTTACAGCAGAAAGACAAAGGGGAAATTTTCAAACACTTACAAATTCATCTATACACTGCTAAGTAATCATGGGTCAAAAAGGAAATCCAAAAGTACATTTTTAAAAAACTAAAACATAGAGTTCAATACATGCAAAAATAAAACATATCTAAATGTGTGGGATGTAGCTAAATCAGTGCTAAGAATGAAGGTTATAGCACTAAATGGTTACACTGGAATAGAAGAAAGGTCTCAAATCAATAATATACACTTGTACCTTAGGAAAGTAAAAGCAGAGTAGGAAACTTAAAATAAGTAAAAGGAAAGAAATATAAAAAACAAGCATTCAGTGAAATTGAAAACAAGAAATCAGTAGAGAAGATTGATGAAATTTAAAGCTGTGTCTCTAAAAAATCAAAATGATAAATATTTATTAAGACTGACAAAAATAAAAAGAAAGAAGGCA
>NW_006921733.1:3969715-3977532 GCF_000298275.1 Orycteropus afer afer
TTGAACCGCCAGCCGTCTGGTTAGCAGGCAAGTGTCTTAGCCACTATGCTACCAGAGCTCCCTTTTACAATAATGAACTAATACTATATTTTTCCTATGATTGATTTATTTCACTTAGCATAATGTTCTCCAAGTTCATCCACATTGTGCAGTGTTCTGTAGATTCTGCATTATTCTTTAGTGTTGTACAGTATTCCATTGTGTGCATGTACCATAGTTTGTTTATTCATTCTTCTGTTGATGGGCACCTAGGTTGTTTCCATCTTTTTGCTGTTGTAAATAGTACTGTGATGAACATGGGTGTGCACATATCTGTTCTTGCCCTGGCTCTCACTTTTTTAGGATACATACCTAATAATGGGATTGCTGGATAAAATGGTATTTCTAATTCCAATTTTTTAAGGAATCACCATGCTGATTTCCACAGTGGTTGTATCATTTTTCAGTCCCACTAGTAGTGTATGATTGTCCCAAACTCTGTATATCCTTACCAGCAATTGTTCTTTTTGGTCTTGTTGAGCTTTACTATTAGTGCTGGGGCCAGATAGTATCTCATTGTTGTTTTTATTTGCATCACTCTAAAGGGTAATGAGGTGAATATTTCTTCATGTGTTTGTTGGCCACCTGAATATACTCTTTGGTGAAATGTCTGTTCATGTCTTCTGCCCATTTTAAAATTGGATTATTTGTCTTTTTGTTGTTAAGGTATTGGAGTTTTCTATAAATTATTGAGATAAGTCCTTTGTCAGATATTTCATTGGTGAATATTTTTTTTTCCCAATTTCTAGGTTCTCTTTGCACTCTTTCAGAGAAGTCTTTTGAAGCACATAATAATTTAATTTTTAGAAGGTCCCATTCACCTAGTTTATCTTCTGCTGTTTGTGCATTTTGAGTTATGATTGACTGTCTCTTTATGCCATGCAGTATGGTCCTTAAATTTACCCTTAGTTTTTCCTCGAAGAACTTTATAGTTTTAAGCTTCATGTTTAAACCTTTGATCCATCTGGAGTTAATTTTTGTGTATATGAGATATGGATCTTGTTTCATTTTTCTGCAAAACTGTTTATTCAGTTTTGCTAGCACTATTTGTTAGACAATCTCTTCCTCATTTAATGGATTTCAGCCCTTTGTCTAAATCAGCTGACCATACATAGGTTGATTGATCTGTTTCTGGATTCTCAATTTTCTGGTGTATGTGTCTATCATTGTACCAATACTAGGCTGTTTTGACTACTGTGGCTGTATAGTAAGTTTTGAGATCCAAGAATGTGAGACTTCCTACTTTGTTCTTCTTCAATAGTGCTTTGTTTATCTGAGGTCTCTTTCCTTTCCATATAAAATTTGTGATTGTTTTTCCATATCCTTAAAGAATGTTGATGGGATCTGGATTAGGATTGCATTGCATGTATAGATTGCTTTAGGTAGAACTGACATTTTCACAATGTTCAATCTGCTTATCTACAAGCATGGTATGTTCTACTATTTATGTAGATCTCTTATGGTTTCTTGAAGTAGTTTTTTATAGTTTTCTTTATACTGGTCTTTTGTTTCCCTGGTAAGATTTATTTCCAAGTATTTTATTTTTTTGGTAAAGATTGTAAATGGTGTTGATTTTCTTATTTCCTTTTCAGCAATCTCTTTGCTGGTGTGGAGGAATCCAATTGATTTTTGTATGTTGATCTTGTATCCTGCCACAAGATGGTAAATCTCTCAATTAGTTCCAATAGTTTTTTTGCTACGTCTCTTGAGTTGTCTCTGGCAATACAATAGTTCTAGAATCAGTAAATAAATTTATTGATTTCTAATAAAAATCTTTGAAAAAATAATATACAGGCCTAAGTGAATTCACTGGCAAATTATTTCAAACTTTAATGAAAAATTAACCAATTCTACAGAATATCTTCCAAAAAATAGAAAAGAGAAGAACACATGACAAGTCATTTGTCATACTTCAAACACAGACAACATACTCCAAACAAAACAAAATTACAGACCAGTATTTGTCATGAACTTAGGTGAAATAAAGCTCAACAAAATATTAAAAAATCAAATCCCGAAATGTATAAAGCATTATACACCATGATTAAATAGGAGTTATTCCTGCTATGCAAAGCTAATTCAGCATTTGAAAATCACTCACTTTAATACTATATCAGAAGTAAAATAATAAGATCATATCATTTGATGAAGAAAAGCATTTGAAAAAATTCAATACCTATATATGTTAGAATTTTACAGTGAGTATATTGGGTTCCACTATATGGCCTTTCTGGGAGCTCTGGTAGCACAGTGGCTAAGGCACTTGACTGCTCACCAGATGGCTGGGAGTTCAAACCCATCAGCCACTCCTCGGAAAGAAGGTTGGGCAATCCTACTTCCGTAGTGATACTGCCTCGGAAACCCAAGGAGGGGTCGCTATGAGTCAGGGCTGACTCGACGGCACATAACAACAACAACAACATGGCCTTTCTGACCATGGGTTTGCAATCTACCGGCCCTCATTTTACAATGTTTTTGGTCAAAATTGCAATTTACCTATGAAGACTTGTTGAGCTACAATCCACTTAAGAGGATTGGTGAGACTATGGAGTTCCTGCTAGGAGCGCCCCCCTCTGTTGAAACTGACAAGGAGTTTTTCTATAAGTAACTCAGATTCCACAGAAGTTTTGAAGACCTCCTGATCAACAAGAGCCTAGAGGGGACTGAATCCTTTGGACATGACGTCACCATACTGAGAACTCTCTAGACCCATATGAAAGAGTTGTAACCCTGGCCAGGTAATACTGAGCTGATCACACTGTAGATCAAAAGAAGTGGTGGTGATCATTGTGGCAGCAGCAGGGGCAAACCAGCACAGAAAGCCTAGTAGTGCAAGCAGCAGGAGCTATAAGGCCCGTAGCCTATACAGTGACATCATAAGTGGCAGGAACAGCCACAACCAGCACTGGTGAGAGTGGCAGCAGTGGGTGAAAGCACAGCAGAGCTGGTGGTGAGAGGACTGGAGAAGCCCAACAGGTGGGCAGGCAGGCAGCACAAAACAAAACTGGCTTATAGGGCAGACTGTGCTGTGGAGCCCAGCTTGTTGGTCAAGAAAGTGGCATTAGAAACTCCACCTGTGCTGCAAGACATAACACTTGAGAGTCCAAGTTGCTTAATAAAAACGTGAGGGGCCTGTCTGAAATGCAGAGGTCTCATTTGCAGTGTATGTATGGGAGAGCTGTTTGTGGGCTGTGGTGCTGCTTGCAGGGTCCTATCTGAAGTGCAGGGAACCTATGCAAAGTGTGGAAAGCTGCATATTCTATACAAGGGTCTGCCTACAAGCAGTTCTGCTTCAAGAACTGTCTTAATGCAGGCATAGAGCTAGGGCTATCCATTGCTGTCCCAATTGAGAAGGTCCAGAGCCAACCAAGAGGAGCTGCAGAATGAAAGAGAGCCCAACCATTCCACTTCTGACAATACCTAAATTAGTGATGTAAAACTAGCACCTGAATTGTGTCACACCTGCTAACATTTGAGCCATAGTGGCCATATCTAGTTATATAAGAATAGACATCAGTTTTGGGAAAGTTGCAGTAAGTGGTTCCCTTTGAGGTTACAGTAATGGGTCCTTCTACTACAAAGTGGGTCATGTGTAGGAGTGCAAACCAGCTTACCATAAATCTGTTCTTGTTGTTTAGTATTTGCTTCCTATGAGTAATAGTGACAACTTTCACTTGTCAACACTGTGTAAGTGTCTCATGTGTATAACTTAATCATACTGGATGGACATATCATCTATGGAGTGGTTGATGCCACTAGGTAGAATCCTCATCCTGCTAGTCTCATTGATATTTGGAATTTTGAGGCAACCTGCCTGTGCTGCACATGACAATTAAGAACTTGGAAGAAGTTACTCAGCTTGATAAAGAGCAGCTACAAAATAACTTCAGCTAACAACATACTTCATGATAAAAAGACTTTCCTTCTACAGGCTGAATGATCAGATATGTCTAAGGGTGTGTGTGTGTGTGTGTGTGTGTGTGTGTGTGACATGTATAGTGTTGGCAGACAATGTTTCTACAAGTGTATTTGTATGTTCTGTAAAAATGTCCAGACATATAGTAGAGCTGACAAGAGACAAGTTTGTGGTGACTTCTTGGCCACAGCCAGCTAATTGGAGGGAGCAAGTAGTTGGACCTGTGGGTTTGGGACCATGGTCCTAGGGGACATAGAGCTCAGTTGGCATAACACACTACACAAAAACATTGTTCCACATCCTACTTTGGTGAGTAGCCACTGGGATCTTAAAAGCTTGCAAGCGGCCTTCTAGGTGCAGTGATGGGTCTCTCCTCATCCAGAACAAAGAAAAATGAAGAAAACCAAAGACACATGGAAACAATTAGTCCAAGGGACTGGTAGACCATGCATTCCTCAGCCTATATGACCATGAGACCAGGAAAACTACATGGCTCCTGGCTACAACTGTTAGCCACTCAAAGAGAGATCTGTATAGTAGTAGATCCTGAATACAGTGGGAGAACAATGTGGAACAAAACTCAAAATTATTAAAAAAAAAAAAAAAAGACCAAGCTTGCTAGTCTGATAGAAGCTGGTGAAACCCCTGAGCCTATTGCCCCTAGCTTCCCTTCAGGTCTGGAATTGAACTCACTGCTGTGACTTTCAGCCAAATAAAAGACCAGCATATGGGTTGAACATTTACATCAGGAGGATACATTCCTTGGAGAGTTTAATCATGGGAGAGCAGAAGGTCAGTGTATGCACAGGGAGACCACTGGGAAGGGCAGGAGTTCATAGTAGGAAAGGACAAAGGGTCGAGCAGAGTGTAGAGGTAACTACAGGGAAGATGTGTGAAGAGAGCTGTTACATTGTGGGAAATTGCAATCACTGTCATGAGACAGTATGTGTATGAACTGCTGTATGGAAAATTATATTCTTCTGCAAACTTTCACCCAAATCACAATTTAAAAAAAAAAAAAAAAGACTTTATTTCTAAAAATCATGAATAAGACAAGGATCTACTCTCTCTCTTCTCTTAATCTGCATAGTACTGAAAGTGCTGACCTTGTAATAAGACTACAAAATGAAAGAAAAAGCATGCAGATTGGAAAGGTGGGGTGACTCTTCTTATTTGAAAATAATATGATTGCCTACACAGAAATCCTAAAGACACTACAAAGATTTCATACAAATGATAAGTGAGTTCATCAAGTTGCAAGACACAAGATCAATACACAAAATCAATCGCATGTCTGTATAATAACAATGAGCATTTGAAACCTGAAATTAAATCACAATGCTATTTATAGTCATTCCAGAAAAGAGAAATGCTTAGGAATTAGCAAAACTGTACAAGATCTGTATGCTGAAAATTACAACATGTTGACAGAAGAAATAATAGAAATCTAGATAAATGGAAAGATAGGCTATCTTCATGAAGTAGACACTCAGTGTAGTAAAGATATAAACTCTCCCAAACTCTCTAAGTTTAATGCATTTCCCATCAAAAGCCCAGCAAGGCATTTTGTATATTAACAAGATTATTCTAAAATTTTATGGAAAGGCATAGGTACTAGAAGAGATGAAGAAAGAAAAATGTAGTGGGATAAAATACTATATAGACATAAAAGACTTACAGTTAATCAAGAAAGTGTAGTATTGGTAGAAGGATAGATATATAGATCAAGGAGACAGAATAGAGAATCCAGAAATAAACCCATATATCTATTCTGTTTCCTTGATCTAAAAATGCTCCATATATATATATGCTCAACTTTGTTGAAAAGGTACAAAAGCAGCTTGAAGAAGGCAGGAGAAACTTTTCAGCAAATAGTGGTAGAGCAAAGATTTCCAGCGTTGACATCCAATTGGCATGAAAATGCAATTCATAAAATGAAAAATGGATGCATTAGACCTTATCTACACTAAATATATTTACTTGTCAGAAATTAAGGACATTTGTTAAAACCAGACTAACTTTACAAGAGATGCTAAAGGGAATCCTTTGAACAGGGAACAAATAATAGCAAACAACAATTGACCATTAATACACATGATGACATAACCCAGGAACCAACATAGCTTTGTAAATATCCAAAGTGATATAAGCTTACAAGATTGTAAACAGAGAACCAGAGACATCAGTTGGCAAATGAGGACAACTACAAACCAGAAAAAAGGGAAAAAGTGTGTAGTTACAGAACTTCTAAGTGGTAAGAAAGTCAAGAGAGTGGCAAGATAGAATGGATAATTTTAAACTAGGGAAATATTAAAATCACAGAGTAAGATACATAAATTAGTATTTATTTATAATTTATTAAATTATTTATTTATTATTTATTAAAGCCTTAAAAAAAAAAAAAATGTAAATCACAGGGTAACCTCCAAGAAAATGAAAAAGCTTCACATGACAATAAAAAAGAGGAAAAGGAAAAATATTTAGCAAATACTAAAACAATAGTGACAAAGGAAATGATAACACGATTCATAAACATAATGAGTTCAGCACAGAATATTATATGGAACAAAGAAACCAAGAACACCACAAAAAAACAAAGCAAAATGACAGGAACCAATTCATACTTGTCAATAATTACACTGAATGTTAATGGATTAAATGCACCACACAAGTGATGGAGAGTTGCAGACTGGATAAAACACATAGCCCACCAATATGCTGTCTACAAGAAACACACCTTAGAGACAAAGACAAAAATAGACTAAAAATCAGGTTGGAAAAAGATATATTAAGCAAATAGCAAACAAAAAAGAACAGGGGTGGTAATATTAATTTCCATGGGACCAAGGTCCTAGGGGACATAGAGCTCAATTGGCATAACACACTACACAAAAACATTGTTCCACATCCTACTTTGGTGAGTAGCTACTGGGATCTTAAAAGCTGATCAAATTGACTTTAAGACAAAAACCACCATATGTTACAAGGAATGACATTATATAATGATTAAAGGATCAATTGAACAAGAAGATATAAACATAATAAATATCTATGGACCCAAAGAAAGAGCCCCAAAATTCATAAATCATACTTTAACAGAATTGAAAGGCAAATAGATGACTCCACAGTCCTAGTGGAAGGCTTTAAAATACCACTTTCAATGAAAGATATAACAGCTAGAAAGAAGCTCAATAAAGATGCAGAAGAGCTAAACAATACAATCCAGCAACTTGACCTTAAAGACATCTACAGAGCACTACACCCAACAGCAGCACAATATGCATACTTTACCAGTGCACGTGGAACATTTTCCATGACAGACCATATGTTAGGCCATAAAGCAACCATTAATAAATTTAAAGACATTGAAATACTGCAAAATATCTTCTCAGATCACAATGCTATCAAATTAGAAATCAACAATAGGAAGATGAATGGAAAAAGAACAAACACATGAAAACTGAACAACACTTTCCTTGAGAAAGACTGAGTAAGAGAAGTAAAAAAATGAATTTGAAAATTCCTGGAATCAAACAAGAATGAAAACACAGCATACCAAAATCTTGGAGACACAGCAAAAGCAGTAATCAGAGGCTAATTTATAGCAATAAATGCACACATCAAAAAAGAAGAAAGAGCCAAAGTCAGCACTTTAAACCAACATCTCCAGCAATTAGGAAAAGAACAGCAAGAAAAGCCTACAGTCATCAAAAGAAAGAAAATAATAAAGATCTGAACAGAAATCAATGAAACAGAAAATAGAAAGACAATAGAAAAAATCAACAAGACTAGAAGCTTTTTAAAAAAAAAAAAAATAATAAAATTGAAAAAACAGTGGCAAATTTAAAACAGGAAAAGAGAG
>NW_006921733.1:3978525-3996035 GCF_000298275.1 Orycteropus afer afer
CACATAAAAATTTAATTTTTAGAAGGTCCCATTAATATAGTTTCTCTCTCCTCTTTGTGCATTTTGGCTTATGCTTGATCGTCTATTTATGCCAAATATTAGGGCTCCTAAATGTGCCCCTAGTTTTTTCTTGAGGAAATTTATAGTTAAAGGTTTCACATTTAAGTCTTTGATCATCTGGACTTAGGTTTTGTATGGTGTGGGGTATAGATCTTGTTTCAATTTTCTGCAAATGGATATCCAGTTTTGCCAGCATCATTTATTAAACAAACATCTCTTCCCATTTAATGGATTTTGGCCCTTTGTCAAAGATCAGCTGACCATAGGTCAACGGATCTATTTCTGGGTTCTCAATTCTATTCCTTTGGTCTATGTTTCTGTCTTTATACCTATACCAGGCAGTTTTGACTACTGTGGCTGTATAGTAGGTTTTGAGATCCAGCAGTGAGAAACCTCCAACTTGCTTTTTCCTTCTTCAGTAGTGCTTTGCTTATCGAAGGTCTCTTTCCTTTCCATATAAAGTTAGTGATTTAAGAAAAAAAAAAAAAAGCAGGAGGTCTCCCACTGCCTGATAGAAACATAGACCAATGAGTCAAAAACAAAGTGCAACAAGACAGAAAATAGCAAATGCTGGCGAGGATGCAGAGAGATTGGGACTTTCTTACACTGCTAGTGGAACTGTAAGATGGTACAACCACTGTGGAAGGCAGTATGCCAATTCCTTAAAAAGTTGGAATTAGAAATACCATATGACCTACACATTCCACGACTAGGTATATATCCTAAAGAAGTGAAAGCCAGTGCAGGAACAGACATATGCACATCCATGTTCATTGCAGCACTGTTTACAATAGCCAAAAATGGAAACAACCTAGGTGTCCATCAACTGAGGAAGGGGTAACCAAAGTATGGTACTTACACACAAGGGAATATTATGCAACCCTAAAGAATAAGGTAGAACTTGCAAAACACCACATAACGTGGATGAACTTGGAGGACATTATGCTGAGTGAAATAAGTCAATCACAGAAAGACAAATATTGTATCAGTCCTTTATTGTAAAAAGTCAAGTAAAGGTTTATATATGGAAGGAGATTTTGTTTGTTGGTTACCATGGGTAGGAGGGTAGGGTAGGGAACACTGTTAGATAGGTAGAGACAAGTATTGATTTGTGTGAAGAGGCCAATGGACCAAATATGAGTGATCAACAGGGTGCCATTGAGGAAGAGGAAGACAGAGAGAGGTACTGGGAAGTATAGACAACAAAGATGGACCCTTTTGCCCATATAGTACTGCATTGTCAGTGAGGACAAACATGGATAAATGGGTGGATATATGGGTGGACAAGCTGAACTATTAGGTATGTCTTTGCAGGGGGGAGTCTGTCTAAAACCATGTATAGGGTTAGCAGACAATGTTTCTACAAGTCTATTGGTATGTTCTGTAAGAATTCCCAGGTGTATAGTAGAGCTAAGGGACAAGGTTGTAGTCACTTCTTGGACACAGCCAGCTACCCAGAGGGAGTGAATAGTTGAACCTGTGGGCTAAGGATCATAGTCACGGGGGACATCAAGCTCAATTGGCATATATATGACAAAGTATAATGCTCAAATAAATGTGTACCAAAAAGATAAGTAAATGGGTTTTATCCTGAGTTTTAATGCCCTTTATCTCTTTATTAAGTATGTTATATACTACACAAAACATTCTTCCACTTCCTAGTTTGGTGAGTAGCTACTGGGATCTTAAAAGCTAGATAGATACAACAATGGGTCTCTCCTCATCCAGAGTAAAGAAGAAAACCAAAGATTCATGGAAACAATTAGTCCAAGCGACTGGTGTACCATGAGATCCTCAGCCTGTATGACTGTGAAGAACTAGATGGTGCCTGGCTACCACTGTCAACGACTTAGAGGGAGATCTATGTAGGAGATTCTGGATAGAGTGGAAGAACAACGTGGAACAAAACTTAAAGTCATTTTTTGGGAAAAAAAAAAAGAAACCAGGCTTGGTGGTCTGGTAGAGCCGACGGAACCACTAAGACTATGGTCCCTAGCTGCCCTTCAGGTCTGGAACTGAACCCACATCTGCGGCTTCCAGCCAAACAAAAGACAAGCATATGAGGGGAACATTTACATTAAGTAGGTACACTCCTTGGAGAGAACAATCGTGGGAGAATAGAAGGGTTGTGTATGTACAGGGACATAGCTCAGGGGGCAAGAGTGCATGGGGGGAAGGACACAGGGAAGAGGTAAGTATGGGGAGAAAGTAGGAAGGGAGCTGTTGGATTTTGGTAAATTGTGGTCAATGTCATTAACAAAAGGGTATGTGAACTGGTGTACAGAAAGTGAATTTGCTCTGTAATCTTTCACCCAAATCACAAAAGAAAAAAAGTCTTACAACATGGATGAACCTGTAAGACATTATGTTGAGTGAAATAACTCAGTCACAAAAGATCAAATACTCTATGTTCTCACTTTTATTAAATGACATGAGCATCTAAATATATATACGTGTGTGTGTGTATTTTATTTTATTTTTTGCTTGTGGAAAACTTCCAGAGAGGATGAAAATAAATAAATAAATAAATAAAATTACAGAGAGAAAAATATTTGTAACTGAAAATATATGATATATGTATATATGTATGCATGTATGTGAAACTCAAAAGTTGACTACAAAAAAAAAAAAATTAAAAATGAGCCAAAGACACTGAAGATGGATAAGTAGCAAATGATCACCTGAGCAGATGGAAATATGTTTTACATCATTGTCCATTCCAAACCAAAAAACCAAACCCACTGCCATCAAGTCATATCTGACTCATAGCGACCCTTCCTTGGGTTTCCGAGGCGATATCACTCTGGAAGTAGATTGCCCAACCTTTCTTCTGAGGAGTGGCTGGTGGGTTTGAACCACAGGCCTGGTTAGCAGTCAAACGCCTTAGGCACTACGCTACCAGAGCTTCTCATTATCCATTAAGGAAATGTAAATTA
Source organism: Orycteropus afer afer (assembly GCF_000298275.1). Lineage (NCBI taxonomy): Eukaryota > Metazoa > Chordata > Mammalia > Tubulidentata > Orycteropodidae > Orycteropus > Orycteropus afer. The sequence continues at coordinate 3,981,522 of NW_006921733.1, forward strand.
AAATCTCAATGTGATATATAAAAATATAAGAAGTATATAAAACTCAAAACTCACTGCTGACGATTCAGATCTGACTCATAATGCATAATGACCCCTCCTTGGGTTTCTGAGGCAGTATTACTATGGAAATAGATTGGCCAAACTTTCTTCTGAGGAGTGGCTTGTTCAAACCACAGGTCTTCTGGTTAATAGTCAAGTGTCTTTGGCACTACGCCACCAGAGGTCCTAAGAAGAATACAAGCCTATTAAAAATAAAAGAAACTCACTGTCATCAGATCAATTCTAACTCATAGAGACCCCCATTGGGTTTTTGAGGCAGTAAATCTTTATAGAAGAAGATTGCCCAGTCTTCCACGAAAAGGCTGCTGGGTATGAACCATCCACTTTCTGGTTAGCACTCAAATGCCTCAGGCACCACGCTACCAGAGCTCTTTATGAACCTATAAGAATGGTGAAAATAATGTTAAGACTAAACATTAGTGAATATACACAAAAACTGTATTACTAATATTCATATGTTGCTGGTGGGAATGTAAAATAATACAGACTCACTGTAAAATAATTTGGTATAATTTTATAAAACTTTTAAGACTAAATATACAATTACCATAAGATCTAAACATCGGACTCTTCCATGTTTATTCCAAATGAAAAATATATGTTTTCATTTACCAAAAAGAAAAAAAAGAATTCATAGAAATTTTATTCATTATAAGCCAAAACTTGGAACACCTCATATGTACTTGAATGAATGTATAGTTAAACAAACTATGGTATATGAATGCCTTGGGATACTACTCAGAAATAAAAAGAAGAAAATTATGAATATATACACGATTTAGATAGATCACATGGGAGTTATGCTTATTGAGTATTGCTAATTTAAAAGATTATATATTGTGATTCCATTTTTATAACATTCTTTAAATGATACAATTAGAGAACTGGAGGACAGATTCAGGGTTGCTAGGAGTCAGCGACAAGGTGCAGAGGAGTGAGGTGGTGGTGCTATCAAAGGGCATCATGAGGGATCTTTGTGTGATGGATTTTTTTAAAATTGTGCTTTAGGTGCAAGTTTACAGAGCAGAGTTTGTTTTACATTCAACATTTCATGTACATTTGACATTTGGTTTCACTCACTGATTACCATCCCTAACCCATCCCAGTAACACTGCCCCCCATACTGCTCATAGTTATGCATTCCTGTGTGTCCTGCATTTCCTCTGTGTGAATGTTGCCCCTCTGGTGCCCTGTGGTAAATTGCTCCAAAAGACGCATCTCCATAGAGTATGTGGGTGTGTCACCCTGGGTTGAGTGGTCTACATGTATATCTTGTTTACTGTTGGGCTGATAAAACTCCCTGGGAGTTTTATTCCAGGCCTGAAGTGATCTTTGTGTGAGGGAAATATTTTTTGTCTTGACTGTTTCCATGTTAGTATCTTGGTTGTGCATTTTATTGTAGCTTTGCTAAATGTAGCCACTGTCGGAAATTGGATTCAGAGTATAGCAGCCTCTCTCTATTATTTCCTAAAACTGTGTTTTTATTAGTTTCTTAGGGTTGTGTGTGTGTGTGTGTGTGTGTGTATAACATATACTGAATGAGTTAAAACAACAAAATTTATTCTCTTACAATTCCAAGACTAAAATTCTAAAATGAAGGTATCACCTTGGCCATGCATGCTTAGAATGTTTCTTCTAGTTCCTTGTATTGCTGGTAATCCTTGATATTCCTTCATTTGTAGATGCATCACTCTAATCTCTCCTTCTATCTTCACATGACATTCTCTCCTGTACATCTGTCTCTCTGTGCACAAATTTTCTTCTACTTATAAGGACACTAGTCACATTGGGCCAGGGAAATGTAAATTAAAATCACAATGAGATATATAAAAATATAAGAAGAATATAAGCCTCTTTAAAAAAAAATCTAACCCAATGTGACCTCATATTAACTTGACTATATTTGCAAAGACCCTTTTTCCAAAGGTCATATTCACAGTTCTGAGTGGACATAAATTTATGCACAACACTATTCAATGCAGTATTGCATGTAAATCCAGAATTAAATAAAAATAAAATGTTTAAAATAAAAACAAAAAAGCAACTATAACTATATTCCATCTGTTAAAGAATTAAGTAGGAATATGGAAAATGCAAAAACGACCCAAACCACACTTCTAGAGATAAAAAACTACAATGTCTGAGATGAAAAATGTATTGGATGAAATTCATGGCAGATTAAAATGTGTAGAAGAAAAGTTAGTTAATGTGAGACACAGCAATAGAAACTATCCAAAATGAAACATAGAAAAGAAAAAGGATCAAAAGTGTTATGAAGAGCACTGGTGAGCTGTGGGACTGTGTCATAGTATCTAATGTGCAGTTATTCAGGAGAAGAGAAAAAGAAAACAGAAAAAATATTTGAAGAAATAAAGATCACAGGATTTTTAAATTTGAGGAAAGCTATAAAACCAAATATGCACTGAATCTCAAATAAAAGAGACATGAATATAATCACACCATATCAAACTGTTTAAAACTAGAAAAAAAGAGAAAATATTTTTAAAAATCTTCAGAGTCCCGAGTATGAAGATATGCTTTGTATAGAGTTGTAAGCTTAAGGATGTCAGTAGATTTCTTCTCAAAAAGAATGCAAATGAGAAGAGAGTGGCTCAACGTTCTACAGTATTGTAGGATTAAAAAAGAAAACAAGCAAACAACAACAACAAAATCTATTCATCTGGAACTCTATATCCACTGAAAATACCTTTTAAAACCAAAGGCAAAATGCTTTTTCATTATTCTTTATTGACTGCATCACCAGCATATCTGCAATACAAGAACTTCTAGAAGAAGTCTTCATATAGAAGAGAAATTATACCAGATGGGAATATGGATCTGCATAAATGAATGAAGAGCACTGGACATGGTAACTACATGGGTAAACATAAAAGGTTATTTTCTTATTATTTAAATAGTTTAATGTACAATTGAATTTAAGCAAAAATAACAGTGTGCATTGGGGTATTAAAATATGAAAGTAAAATATATGACAACAGACTAAAGGTTGGGATGGGAGAAATAGAAGTATACATTTATAAGATTCTTATACTCTGTGAAATGGTATAAATCCTAAAACTAAACCACTAAAATAACAAAACAAATATTTAGGGCTAGGAAGCCAACAAAGGAAATAAAGTGGAATCATAAGATACACTTAGTATTACAAATGAAGGTGAAAAAGAGGAAAAGGAGAACAAAGAGAGATTGGTACCAATAAAAAACAAATAGCAATATATAATGGTTTGAAACAAACCATATTAGTGATCAAATTAAATGTAACTGACCCAAGTATTCTAATTAAGAAACAGAAAATGGCAGATTAGATGAAAAGGAAAGATTCAACTATGTACTGATTAAAGACAAAAGCAGCTTAAAAGTAAATGATTTCTTAGATATGGCACAAAAGAAAATAATTACTAAATCAAAATTAAAATCTTCTTGCTCTTCTGAAGACATTGTTAAGAGAATGAAGATAACCCAGGAACTATAAGACAACATTGGCAAACCATACATCTGATAAAATAATTAATCATGAATATCAGTGATCAATATTAGTGACCAAAACTCAAAATAACAAAACCAATAATAATAACAAACATTAAAAATGGGCAAGTCATTTGGGAAAACCCTGTTTCAAAGAATATTTCTGGATAGCCAGTTGTTGTTATTGCTAGGTGCCGTCAAGTGGAGTTGACTCTGACCCAGAACGACCCTATGTACAATCGAACAAAACACTGTTTGGTCATGCACCATCCTCACAATCCTTGCTATACTTGAGCCCATCATTGCAGACACTGTGTCAATCCACATTGCTGTTGAGGGGTTTCCTCTTTTTTGCCGACCCTGTACTTTCCCAAGCATGATATCCTTCTCCAGGAAATGATCCCTTCTGACCACATGACCAAAGAAAGTGAGGCAAAATCTGGCTATTCTCTCTTCCAAGGAACATTCTGACTGCACTTCCTTCAGGACATATTTGTTCTTCTGCTAGTCCATGGTATTTTCAGTATTCTTTGCCAACACCATAATTCAAGGGCATCAGCTTTTCTTTGGTCTTCCTTATTCTTTGACCAGCTTTCACACACCTTTGAGAGGATTGAAAACACCATGACTTGAGTTAAGCACATCTTAGTCTTCAAAGTGACATCTTTATAGAGGATTTTTGCAGCAGATTTACCCAGTTCAATACAATGTCTGATTTATTGACTGCTGCTTCCATGGGTGTTGATTATGGATCCAAAATAAATGAAATCCCTGACAATTTCAATCTTTCCTCCACTTATCATGTTGTTGCTTGTTAGTGCAGTTGTAAGGACTTTTTTTTTTTATGTTGAGGTGTAATCCATACTGAAGACTCTAGTCTTTTATTTTCATCAGTGAGTGCTTCAAGTCATCTTCATTTTCAGCAAGCAAGGTTGTGCTATTTGCATATCATAGGTGTTAATGAGTCTTTCTCCAGTACTGAAACCATGTTCTTCATACAGTCCAGATTCTCAGATTATTTGCTCAGTGTACACACTGAATAAGTATGGTGAAAGGATACAACCCTGACACACACCCTTCCTGATTTTAAACCATGCAATATCTCCTTGTTCTGTTTGAATGACAGCACCTTGGTCTATGTATGGATTCCTCATGAACACAATTAAGTGTTCTAGAATTCCCATTTTTTGCACTGTTATTCATAAAACTTGCTATGATACACAGAGTCCAATGCCTTTGCATAGGCAGTAAATCACAGGTAAACATCTTTCTGGTGTTCTTGCCTTCAGCCAAGATCCATGTGACATCAGCAATGATATCCTTCATTCCACATCCTCTTCTGAACCTGGCTTGAATATCTGGAAGTTCTCTGTCAGCATACCACTGCAACCATTTTTCAGTTATTTTCACCATAATTTCACTTGTATGTGATATTAATTATATTGCATGATAATTTTCACATTTTCTTGGATCACCTTTTTTTGGAATAGGCACAAATATGGATCTCTTCCAGTCAGTACCAGATAGCCAGTAGGTACATGAAAAAGATATTTTTTACTCATTAGGGAAATTAAAATTAAAATTATACTTCTATTCAAACAGCTAAAATGGTTTAAAAAAAAAAAAAAAAGACTGACCATACAAAATATTGGTAAAGAATGTAGAAGGACCAGAGCTCTCCCATGAGAGTAGAAAATATTATAGCCACTTTGGGAAACAGTTTAGATGTTTCTTAATGTTCAGCTATTTCACTTGAGGTATTTACCCAAGAGAAAAGCAAATATATGTCCATACAAAAATTTGTACAGAAATGTTCATAGAAGCTTCATTTGTGGTAGTTCAAACTAGAAATAACCCAAATATTTATCAACAGAAGAAATTATCATGGTATATTTATACAATGGACTATAACCCAGCACAAAAAAAAAAAAAAAAAAAAAATGGGAATTAACTATTGATACACACAACCAAATGGATTACTCTCAAAATAATTATACTGAGCGAAAAAGACACTTAAAAAGAGTAAATATTGTATGGTTCCAATGTTATTGTTGTTATGTGCCATCAAGTCAGACACAACTCATAGCAACCCTTCCTTGGGTTTCCGAGGCAGTATCACTACGGAAGTACACTGCCCAACCTCCCTTCCAAGGAGTGGCTGGTATGTTTGAACCGCCAGCCTTCTGGTTAGCAGTCAAGTGCCTTAGGCACTATGCTACCAGAGATCCCATGGTTCCAATATTAAAGGAAAATTCAAGAATCTGCACATTATTCTATAGTGACTTGTCAAAGGTTGCCTGGTGGTTAGGAGGGGGTGAGTAGAGGAAGAGTGGGAGAAACAAGGACACACTTGGAGGTGATAGATTTGCTTATTATTTTGATTCTGGTGATATTTCATGTATATATACATATGGCAAGAATTATCAAATTGATATAATTTTATGTGAATTATACCTCAATAAAATTGTTTATAGAGTTATAATATTATAGAACCCCAATATGTACCCAAAACATCAAGAAAGATTAGGTGGCCAGTCAGATTTAAAAGGCAATTTTGTGACCTAAAAGAGAAATGTTTAGATTATGGCAACCACTTAATTGAGCAAATTGATACTTTTTATAACTTTGCCAATGAATTTTTTGTATGCTTCTCTGGGTTTTGTCAGGGCTTGCCATCATTCTTACAGTGCCCCCAGCCGAGATATACTAGCTCACTTTCCTCTGAAAATCTACTATCTAGAAATGCTCTCCTTTCATCATAAGACAATTTACTCAATGTGAGTCATTTGTTTATTATTTATTCATCCCCATTATTCCTCTTTTTGTGAGCTGCATCTGTGCTGATTTTCAATTATTGGCATCATTTTGTCCTTTGCGTGAATGTGATTAGAGATGAATCTCCAGCCACATCTTCACCCTGAACTCTGGAATTAACTGAGACCCTATCATTCTGACTTTGAGAAACAATTTTAGCCAGAGTTCCTTCAGTTGTGGGCTTCATAGGAGTAGACAGAATGTGACATATGAAGCTAGCATTAAATGATGCTCCCACAGTTCTCACTGGGCCGCCTGGATAAGCTAAGTAATTATCTGAGACTGTGCTCTTCATCTACAAATTGAGAATAATAATAAGAGCTACCTTGCAGTATTGCAAGGATTAGAGAGTATATATGTAAAAGGGCATGATTCATGCTCAATAAGTAGCATCATTATTAATTGCTACACTGTTTTTGGGAGAGAGCAGGGACTGAGGGGTTTGTGATACAAGGTCTTTATACCATTTTCACCTCCATTTCAACCATCTTATAGTGGCTAAGGCATTTGACTACTAACCAGAAGGCTGGCGGTTCAAACCCACCAGCCATTCCTCGGAAGGAGGATGGGGCAATCTACTTCCATAGTGATACTGCCTCGGAAACCCAAGGAGGGGTCGCTATGAGTCGGGTCCGACTCAATGGCATACAACAACAACAACAACATAATCTTTGCAACTTCTTGCAACACTATCCTTGCAGCTGCTCGTACTCCCTACTCATAATTAATTTAGCTGATCAGAATGATGATCCAACATGATGTGGAAATTATCAAGCAATATCCTTAATATCACATACAAGTAAATTTTTGCTAAATATAATTAATAAATGCTTGCATCAGTATATCAATAAGGAACTGCCAGAAATTCAAGCTGCATTTAGAAGTGGGCATGGAACAAAAGATATCATTGTTGATATCTAATGGATCTTTGCTAAAGCCAGAGAACACCAGAAAGATGTCTACCTGTGTTTTGACTATGCAAAGATATTCAGCTGTGTGGATTATAATAAATTATGGATAGCACATTGTGAAGAATAGTAATTCCAGAAATCATGATCATTGGTATGTTTGATTCCATTGTTATGGCTATTGTGTTGATTCTTCTCATTGAGATTTTCCTTAATTATTATTTTTTGTATGGGGAGGGAGCTCTTCTTTACCAACTATGATGTCATTTTCTACCAGTTGGTCTTTCCTGATGATGGGTCCAAAGTAAGAGAATCAAAGTCTCAACATCCTCACTTCCAAAGAACATTTCTTAAGGAATATTTATTTTAAGACTGATTTATTCATTCTTCTGAAAAGCCACAGTATAGTCAACATTCATTGCCAACACCACAGTTCAAATGCAGTAATTCTTTGTTGGTCTTCCTTTTCAGTTTTACAAATTTTCCATGCTCATGAGGTGATTAAAGAAGCCATGACTTGAGTTAGACTCACCTTAGAAATAAGTGACATCTTTGCTTTTTAAAACTTTAAAATAGTCTTTTGCCCAGATTTGCCTTAAGTATTTAGTAGATACTCAGTAATGTTTGAGGGAGTAATAAATCTAAAAGCAAAAAAGGTATGAGACAATTTGTACATTGAGACCAGACTGAAATCATCCATAGGATTACTTCCATGTAAGAACCAGCAGATGAGCTTCTACCACACACACATACATGCACACATATGCATGCACACATGCATCCACACACATACAGATGGATGCATGCACACACACACACATGAACTTGAAGGCATATTGACATATGCAGGCATATTGTAAATCATGTTGTCAGCAATAGTGGACTGGCATTACTGAGAATCTTTGCCTGCCCCTTGGCAAGTTAATTGTGGCTCATGGCACTGCTGATAAAACTGACCAGAGTTGATGTGATATTTTTCTGAAGTCTGGAGGTTTCAGCCATGGACAGTTGCGGGGCAAAAGTGTAATGCTGAGAACTTTAATTCTAATCAAGAGCTTGCATTCCAAATGACATGCTGATCTTTGTAATTCAGTGTCATAGTACCTTGGCATGGTCTTTGAACTGCAGCCATGGAAGTGCCAATTTTCTCTTGCCCCTTTCTCCCCTTGGCCATCTTCCTGCCTACTCTGGAGGGAAATCCCTCCTGAGAATGGATGCAGAGAGGACAGGTATCTGGAGCAGCTCTGTGAGAGCCCATTCCTTAGAACTGCCAAGATTTCCTTTAGGGTTGGAAAATAACAGCAGTGGTAAAGGACAATGTTCCAGACTTTATTTGTCTGGCCCAAGTCCTGTATTGGAAGGCATACAGGGAGTATTCATAAAAAGAAATTTGATCATAAGTCATAGAGGTTGAGAAGTAGATCTCTAAAGGTCTTTCCAAATAGATTCCACTCATAATATATTCTCTTTAATTTTGTTCAAATAGCCTCTTTAGGACATGGTGTTAAAAATGGCATTAGAGCCTAACAGGAGACAACAAAAAGTATGGCAGCTTTGTAACATCACACCCTACACATTTTAAGTGACAGCAGTTTCACTGTTTTAAAGGTGAATGTAAAGCAGTGAATCATGACTGATTAAATTACCAGCTGATAATTATATTGCCACTTATAAATTATAAACTCTTATTCTGATGAACACAATAGCTAATTAATTGACATCTTTGCTTATGTTACAACTGAATCTGGCATGCACAATCCAACACTCTTTGGAAAGAAAAAATATTTTTTAAACTGTGTATTCAGCTGCACAGTGATGGAATGCTCACTGTGAAGCCCCTGAGAAAGCCAACAAAGTATTTGGAAGCATAAAAGATGCTTTGAATTATTGTTCTCACAGTAAAAATAGGATTGCTCCTATCCCATATGATGAAATTCACATATGGAAAACCTGTATTTTAATATTCAATGTTACTCACAAAGTCAAGAAAATATACAATTAACTTGATTGTTGATGAGCTAACCAATGCCTTAGTGAATAAGAGAACTTTTGCTACTTTCAACCATCATCTGGATGTTGCATAAGTTTGCTTTCAGTGGCTGGAGTTGGCTTAGCTGGCCCTCTCTGGGTCATCACTCACTTGAGCTCATTTGACTGCATCAGATATTTTGTTTAAGTGTAACAGAACCACAACTCCCAGCTGAAGGAGTGTACTCAATTTGTTAAAACAATCCTCTTCCTTTTGAATAATTTAATGGTGCTTGTTTATTTACCAACTTCTATGATAACATGTGGGCACTTTAACAATCAAATCATCCTTTCAACACTTCTATTGGCTCCATAGACAATGCAACCTTCTTATCCTTTTTGGTGAAGCTTAAATTGTCCATGTTTCTGCAGGATATGCATGTGTCAGCACTGAAAGGGAGTAATTAGGAACATCTGTTTATACTTATCTTGAGTAGATATTAGAAGAGTTAAAATAACCATGGCCATCTCCCAGCAGCATAAAGAAATGGAGTCTACAAGAATGTCTGAATATTGTGAGGCTGCTGAATGTTGTACCACAATATGTACCTGGTGTATGTAATATACATACAAAATCTACAAAAATATCTTCTGATGATAAAGTAACCAAGTTAATGTGCACTTACAACTATTCTGAAACACTTATTTATATTTCTAATTTGCTGAAATGGCTAGTCAGTGTGAAGTTGAGTTGATGACCAGTTACTTACAGCAATAAGAGCTAGGTCCTGCAGCTCTAGCCTCAGCAGTGGACATTGCTATGACAGTCACTGTGTAAGAATTTGTGTGAAGGAGCCATGACCCAGTTCTTCCTACTGCTGTGGAAACTGTTGACATGGAGTTAATGACTTCTGTTGAGAATGGCTTGAAGAGATTTCCAGCAAGACAGTATTAAACCTGTTTTGGTACACATTTGCATGCTTGCTAAACATAGATGATGATTTTAAGAATTAGAATTTCCAGATTTTAATGAGGTTGAAATTTTAAATTGATTTAAACTACTATAAAATCAATTTAAGAAAATTTTATTGTGATAAAATAAATATAATATAAAATTGCCCATTTTAACCATTTTAAGTGTATGATTAAATGATATTAATTACATTACATAATTACAATGTTGTGCAGCCATAACTTCTATTTCCAAAATTTTATTAACCCAAACAGAACTCAGTATCCATTAAGCAATAACTCCTCATAATATTAAATAAAATTTAAATAAAATTAAATCAATAATTCTAAATTAAAATAATGACTAGAATATATATTGATGGTAGACTAATTGTAGGCAAAAAATCAGAATCATAATTGCAGCTTCTAAAAAACACTGATGTGTGCCTTGCTTCCTGAAATTCCAATCCAAGACAGCTAGGGTGGGCCCTGGAATTTGTTATTCTAATGGCCATTCAGCTTGTTCTAATATTCATTCTGGGTTGAGGATCACTAAGAGTGTTGCGGTGGGTGGGGACAAAGCAGATCACATAGAGATTTGGGGTCATTCCAAGATACTGACTTTTATTCCTTATTCCATGGAAATCATTTGATTTTAAGCTGAGGACTGTGCTCTAATTTTCATTTAAAAACATCACTTTGATCTTTTTTGGTGGAATGGATGGAACAATGTCCTTAGCATAAATAGGGAGAACCTTTTTCAGGTCATGGCAGCAGCCCAGGTAGGAGAGGATGCTATCTCCATGAAAGTGTTGCTGTGAAAATGGGGAGCAGTTGGTTGGACTTTCTGAATCTCCACAATTCTACAAGTGATATATAAGATTGAATTTTCTGATGTTCTGATTATGAGGGATTAGGAAAGAGGGAGAATAAAAGAAGCTAAAGGACTACAAAATAGAGATGTTAAGTAAGTTGGTAAAAGCAACATTGCTCAAAGAGATAGCTGGGCCTCAGATGAAAATGGCTGTGGATTTTGTTAAGTCTTAGGAATGGGTGAGATCACCTTGGAAGAGAAGAAGAAAAGGAATCGTGATCAAGCCTGAGGCTACCTAGCATTTAAACCTAACTACTCTGGTGGCATAGTGCCTAGGGCCTCTGACTGCTAACCAGAAGGCTGACATTTCAAACTCACCAGCCACTCCTTGGAAGAAATATTGGGCGATCTACTTCCGTAGAGATACTGCCTCGGAAACCCAAGGAGGGGTCACTATGAGTAGGATCTGACTCAACGACAGTAAGTTTGCTTTTGGTTTATTCACTATCCACTCAAACAAACCCTGATTTTTTTTACTCACTCCCTTGTTCTCTTGGTGATCTCTCCTAGCTCTCTGGCTTTAATGTCCTTTATGTTTATGATTCTGAAAATTTATCTCTAACCCTAATTTTTTAGGTCAGACTCTAGAATAAATTCAAGATATCCAAATTGAAGGTTAATTTACTGGATGTCATTCAAACCTTGCAGTTACTCAAGTCCAAATCTCTGAGATGACTTTTCACACATCTTTTCTCTCATAGCCTACATCAGTCCATCTGGAAATATGCTGACTGCCCATTAAAATTTGACTTGTGTTCCTCCACTAATCTTCATTGCTCTTTCAACCACTTTGGTAAAATTACCTTTCCACCTAGATATTTCAGCAGCTTTCAATCTAATTCCTTGTATGTCTCTCCTTCCAGGGTCTATTCTCAACATAGCAGCAGACAGATTTTTAATAATTAAAATCAGATCATTTACTCCACTACTCAAAGCTATGCAATGGCTCCATGTTTCCCTAAGTGTGAAAGCTCAGTCAGTTACTCTCTGACTCACTTTAGCAAGCCTAGAACAATCTAACATTAAGAAGTTGGTAACAATTGGAAAGAACAGCAAAAAGATAGGAGATGGACTAGCAAGTTAGGAAGATCAGAAAGTGTCTAAGATTTTACCCTACTGACAACCCAAGTTAAGGTGCCACAGTTTCATGGATGTTGAAAGAACTCATGAATCTCCTGAGTCAGACACAAAGGGCAGTTATTATTTACATCTAGGGCCATCTACAAATTTGTGGGCCCAGTGCAAAATAAAAATGTGCAATAATTTGTTCAAAAAGCAGGAATAAAAAATCATTACTCTGATCACTCCCAGGAAGTTGCCTGGGTAACTCTCTACCAAATTTCTTGTTACAAAGGAGGAATCACCTCCAGAGCTGTGTTTGTTTTTTGAAACGACTCAATAGCTATTCCACCAATTTCTGAAGCCTTCTTCTTCACCACTTCTTTCAGGGCAACTTATACTTCTGCCTTCAATACCACTGGTACTTGATCATATACTACCTCTTGAAATGGTTAAATGTTGACAAATTCTTTTTGGTATCATGACTCTGTATTCCTTCCATATTCTTTTGATGCTTCCTGAATCATTCAATATTTTTCCTATAAAAATTTTCAGTATTGTAAATCAAGGCTTATTTATTTTTTTGAAATTCAATTGTTTGAGCTTAAGAAATTCTCAGAATGTTTTTCTCTTTTGATTTTCTAATTCCAAGTTCATTGCACATTTCATCGTAACACTTCCTTTTCAAGCTGCCCTTTGAAATCTTCTGTTCAGCTCTTTTATTTCATAATTTTCTCCATTCACTATAGCTACTCTTCATTCAGAATCTCTTCTGACACCCATTTTTGTCTTTTCCTCCTTTCTTGTCTTAGGCATTAGTGAGCAATGAAATGGATTTGTATTGGCCATTTTGAAGCAGACAATTATATGGTATACTATGCCAGGAATAAAAATTTGAAGAGGAAGGCCTTAAATTTATAACCAAAGAGAATGTTTCAAGACCTATCCTGAAGTGCAATTCTGTCAGTGATAAGATAATATCTATATGCCTACAAGGAAAATGAGTTAACACTACTTTACCAAGATTTTGTTTGGGGGACAATGCGCTTATGCTAATAGGTGGTGCAATATTTTGGGAAAGGATAACAATGATGGTGGCAGGACATGAAAAATGTAATTGATGTTGCTGAGCTATAAATGTAGAAGTTGGTGTCTTGGCAAATGTTTTGTGTAAGTTTCACCACAATGAAAGCAAAAAGAAAAAAAAAAACAAAAAACTTATGAATAGCAGTGAAACACTACCTGATATATTACTGAAAAAATTTACGGATAGCAGTGAAACATTGTCTGGTGTAGTGCAAGAAGATGAGCCCTTCAGTTTAGAAGGCACTCAGATATGGCTGGAGAAGAGCTGCCTTCTCAAAGTGGAGTTGACCTTATTGACATGGATGGATTAAAACTTTGGACCATCATTTGCTGATGGGGCATGACTCAAGATGGGAAGAAACACTTGCAAGTAGCCGCTAATAATCAAAACATAGAACATACAAAGTATGAATATCAGAAAGTTAGAAGTTTTCAAAATTAAAATGGATTACATGAAGATCTTGCACTTTTTCTGTTGGTCATCCTTGTGTTGATTACTAATTTTAAAGCATTGTGATCTGAGAAGATGCTTGCATTATTTCATTTTTTTTTTTTTTTCAAATTTATTGAGGCTTGCTTTTTGCCCTACATATGGTCTATCCTGGAGAATGTTCTGTGTGTGCTGGAAAAGAATATATGTATGTTGCTGTTGCTGTGGTGAGTGCTTTGTAGATGTCTATAAGGTCAAGTTGGTTGATCATATTGTTTTGTTCTTCTGCATCTTTATTGAGTTTGTTTTTTTTTTTGCAGTTGTACTATTTCTTATTGAAAATGGTACATTAAAATCTCCTACTATTACTGTGCAGTCATCTGTTTGTCTTTTCAATTCTGTTAAATTCTGATTTATGTATTTTAGGGCCCTTTTATTGGGTGTGTAGATATTTCCTATGGTTATGTCCTCTTGTGCAATAGATCTTTTAATCATTACATAATGTCCCTCCTTGTCTCTTATGGTTATTTTTGTCTTAAAGTCTATTTCATTGGAAATTAATATTGCCACTCTTGCCCCTTTTTGGTTGCAATTTGCTCAGTGTATCTTTTTCCAAACTTTGAATTTCAGAATATTTTTGTCTTTGTGTCTGAAGTGAGTCTCTCGTAGAGAGCATATTGTTGGGTCATGTTTTCTTATCCAGTCTGCAATTCTCTGCCTCTGGGGTAGTACATTTAATCCATTGACATTCAGTGTAATTATCAACAAGTATGAATATATTGATATTATTTTATTTTGTGTGTGTGTGTGTGGTTGCCGACTTCTTTGTTTTATATAATTTCCTGTGCTAAGCTCATTTATTGAGGAAGAGTCAGCCA
>NW_006921733.1:3998846-4005218 GCF_000298275.1 Orycteropus afer afer
AAGGATGTCATGCTTGGTAGGGTGGAGTGTCGATGAAAGAAGGGGAGGCCTTCAACAAGATGGATTGATACGGTGGCTGCAATGATGACTCAAGTATAGCAGGGATTGTGGGGCTGGCGCAGGACTGGGCAATGTTTCGTTCTGCTGTGCATAGGGTCGCTATGAGTCAGAAACGACTCGATGGCACTTAATAACAACAACAACAACAACAAGCTCATTTTGATTATGAATCATTTTATCACCTCCTTTTTTTTTTTTTCTATAACAACAAACAACACAACACACTGCAGTCAAGTTGCATATGACTCATAGTGATCCCTACTTGCATTTCCAAGGCAGTATCACTATGGAAGTAGATCACCCAACTTTCCTTCCAAGGAGTGGCTGGTGGGTTTCAACCACCAGCCTTCTGGTTAGCAGTCAAATGCCTTAGGCACTATGCCATCAGAGTAGTATTTGTTAAATATTTATGTTTGTTTTTTTTTTTCATTATTCTGATGTGAATGTTTATTTATTTATTAATTTTTGGTGGTTACTCTGTGAGTTTTTATTTTTTTCCCAGCTTTGAAGCTGTTTGTCCTATCTTATGATTGTTTTGACTTCCTCACCATTTAGAAGTTCTGTAACTACACTATTGATTCCCTCTGGTTTGTAAGTCCACAGATGGTAGTTTTGGCAGAATCATTGGGTCCAGGGAAGGTGAATCCATATCCAGAATAAGTATCTATTCCTGTAAGAACAAAATGCTCTCCTTTCCATGATGGAATTGGTCAAATGTAGTCAACCTTCCACCACATTGCTGGCTGATCACCCCAAGAAATGGTTCCATATCGTGGACTCTGCTGCTGGCAGATTGGGCACTCATCAGTAGCGGTAGCCAAATCAACCTTGGTAAGTGGGAGTACATGTTGCTGAGCCCATGCATAACCTCCATCACTGCCACCATGGCCACTTTCTTCATGAGCCCATTGAGCAATGATGGGAGTAGCTGGAGTAAAAGTATGGCTGGTTTCCACTGAACGTGTCATCCTATCCACCTGATTGTTAAAGTCCTCCTATGTTGAGGTCACTTTATGGTGGGCATTCACATGAGACAGAAATATCTTTACTCCTTTGGCTCTTTCATAGAGATCTATCCACATGCCTCTTCCCCATACATCCTTATCACCAATCTTCCAGTCATGCTCCTTCTGAGTCCCAGACCATCTAGCTAAGCCATTAGCCACAGCCCATGAATCTGTATATAATTGCCCATCTGGCCATTTCTTATTCCATGCAAACTGAACAGCCATATGTATGGCTCAAAGTTATTTCCATTGGGAGGATTCCCCTTCACCACTGTCCTTCAAGGAAGTCCCAAAAAGGGGCTGCAGTTCTGCTGCTGTCCACTTTCGAATGATGCCTTCATATCGTGCAGAACCCTTTGTAAACCAGGCACGAGTTTTCTCGTCTTCAGTCTACTGATCTTAAGGAACTCCCCATGAGGCCATAGGTGCAGACTGGGAGAGGGAAGGTAATGTGACTGGAGTGGACACCACAGGCATTTGGGCCACTTCCTCATGCAACTTACTTGTGCCTCCACATCCTGCTCAAGCCCTATCTCTGGTACACCATTTCCATTTAATGATGGAGTGCTGCTGTGCATGTTGAACTTTATGATTCTGTGAGTCAGACAACACCCAGTTAATAATGGGCAGCTCAGACCTCATGGTGACTTGGTGACCTATGGTTAGGTGTTCAGTCTCTGTTAAAGACCAATAACAAGCTAAAAGGTGTTTCTCAAAAAGAGAGTAGTTATCTGCAAAGGACGGCAGGACTTTGCTCCAAAATCCCAAGGATCTGCATTGCAATACACAAATAGGGACCTGCCAGAGACTCCAAACAGCATCTTTATCTACTACTGACACTTCAAGCACCATTGAATCAGCTGGACCATATGGCCCAAGCATCAGAGCAGCCTGCATGGCAGTCTGAACCTGTTGCAGAGCCTTCTGTTATTCTGAGGCCCACTCAAAACAAGCAGCTTTTAATTCACTTGATAAATAGGCAACAGCAACACACCAAAATGAGGGATATGTTGCCTCCAAAATTCAAAGATGCCCACCAGATATTGTGCCTCCTTTTTAGTTGTGGAGGAAGCCAGATACAATAACTTATCCTTCACTTTAGTAGGAATATCTTGATATGCCCCACACTACTGGGCCCATAGGAATTTCACTGAGGTGGAAGGTGCCTGAATTTGGGTTAATTTCCCAACCTCTAGCATGCATATGTCTCACCAATAAGTATAGAGTCATTGATAATTCTTCCTCACTAGATTCAATCAGCATAATGTCATCAATATGATGGACAAGTGTGATTTTTTGTGGAAGGGAAATGTGATCAAGATCCCTATGACTAAATTATGTCATAGTTGTAGGGAACTGATATATCCTTGAGGAAGCACTGTGAAAGTATACTGCTTGCCTTGCCAGCTGAAGGCAAACTGCTGTTATTGTCCTTTGACATTGGTATTGAAGAAAAAGGCATTGGCCTGATCAATAGCTGCATACCAAGTACCAGGAGATGTACCAATTTGCTCAAGCAATTAAACAACATCAGGAACAGCAGCTGCAATTGGAGTCACCACCTCATTAAGTTTATGATAATCTACTGTCATTCTCCAAGATCCACCTGCTTTATGCACAGGGCAAATAGGTGAATTAAAGAGGGATGTGGTGGCAATCACCACTCCTGCATCCTTCAAGTCCTTGATGGTGGCAGTAATCTCTGCAACCCATCCAGGGATGTGATATTGCATTTGGTTTACCATTTTTGTAGGTGGAGGCAGTTCTAATGGCTTCCACTTGGCTTTTCCTACCATAATAGCCCTTATTCCACATGTCAGGGACCCAATGTGGGAATTTGGCCAATTGCTCAGTATATCTATTCCAATTATGCATTCTGGAACTGGGGAAATCACTACAGGATGGGTTCAGGGACTCACTGGGCCCACTATGAAATGCACCTTAGCTAAAACTCCATCAATAACTTGACCTCCATATGCCCCCACTCTGACTGGTGGGCCACAATGATGCTTTGGGTATCCTGGAATTAGTGTTCGTTCAGAGCCAGTGTCCAGTAATCCATGAAAGGTCTGATTATTTCCTTTTCCCCAGTGAACAATCACTCTTTTGAAAGGCCTCAGATCCCTTTGGGGAAGGCTGGGAGAAAGATTGATATTATAATTTTTTGGCAATGTAGTGGTGTACTTCCTCAAAGGGAGCTAGGCTTCCCTTCATTCAAGGCCTTATGGATCTGTAAACTGACTCAAGTCTGGGAATTGATTGAGAGGCCATGACTCTATTCTGTTGATTCAATCTAGGCTGCTGTTCACATGACCTAGAATTCTTCTGTCTATTCAGATCAAGTAAATATTTAGTAGGTTTGCATGTATTTCACTACTAGGAACACCATGTGCAAGTAGCAAATGCCATAATTCCACATGAGTCAGACTATTCTGATTACTGTTCTGACTCTGCTTTCCATTATAGTAGCCACACCCACCTTGCCTTTGTCTATTAACTGCTGCCACTTGGCCCTTACTACCACGGGGTCCAATCAGCCTCATCATAGTTAAGTCTCTTAGTTCAATTTGGGTAGTTCCTACTATCAAATCTGGTTTACATAAAATAGCAATCACAGCAGTCTTCAAGGATGCTGGAGCTCCCATCACAAATTTATTCCTCACCATACTGGCAAAATGTGTGTCTTCTGGACACTCTAACAGGCCAATTTCCCTAAGCCTCTGGATACCTTCTTCTACATTATACCAAGGCAGGTCTGCTACTTCAACTTGACTTAAGGTAGGCCACCGCATAATCCATGCTTCAGTAAGCCAACCAAATAAACTATGAGATCCTTTCCTAACCTCTTGAACTGAAACATTGAATGAAGAATCCGTACTTAGTGCACCTAAAACAATAAACTCAGACTAATCCAATGTTACATTCCTTGCATCATTATTCCACACTTCAGTAGTCATTCCCATACATATTCTCCAGGTTTCTGTCTGTACACGTTAGCAAAATCAAGTAGATCTTTTCAGGTGTAGTGTACCACCTCCTCAATCACACTTTGTATTTCACCTTTTGGGTCTTGCTTGGATTTAACTTTATTTATAGGTCTAGCAGCAACAATGGGTGGTTGGGCCAGTTCCTGAGAACATTCAGCAATGTCTTCCATGGCCTCTGCTTCAGGCAATGACCCAGCAGTAATAGTTGGGTTAATCCCATCAAACTGAGGTGTAGTGGATAAAGTTTTTACAGTAATCCCATCAGATGGGAGGGATTCAACAGAATTTACAGGGTCTGTATCCTGAGCTTTCTGACTATCTGCCCATATGTCCCCATTCCAGGTTCCAGGATCCCATTTTTTCCCTATCAATGCCTTCACTTTAACTTCAGGCACCACTCTTTGTTGGTAATTTAATTGGTGTTGGAATTCAGCCACCCTTGCAATAAGATTTTGGGTTTTCAGCAATATCAGCTCTGTTACTAGAAGTAATAAGGCTTTCTCTAAGAGTACAACTGGAAACATCTGAGGTCTTTTATGTGGCACTTAAGCTGTGACTCAATAGCCCTGAGCTCATCTCACTCATTTACCACTTTGTCTAGTGTATGTAGGACCAACCAACCAGCTTTCTTATACTCCTCATGCTGACAAAATTTCAGAAAAGTATCAAATATGCAATCACCCTGAGCCTCACTTCTCACAAGTACTTGATCTATTGGTGGTGCTATTTTGCATATTAATGTTACCACCTCTCACCACAGATTAGCAGCACCCTCTTTACTAACAGACACAGGGTCAATAGTGTCTTTACAATAACTGAAATTGGAAAACCAGTTTAGGAAACCCATCCTTGTGATTTTGTCTCTCTAGAACCACTCCTTTTGCCAAAGGCATTAGACTGGGTTCTCTAAAGAAACAAAATCAGGAAAGCTTATATATAGAGAGAAAGAGAAATTTGTCTTAGGAAAATTGCTCACACACTTATAGATGCTGGCAAGTTGAAAGTTCTTGGATCAAAAATCAAGCTGGAGGCTTCTCCTGACTCTTGAAGCTGCAGGGGCTGAGAAGCTCAAGGTTGGCAGACAGTATACTGACTGTTGACTCCAATGAATGATGAATCCAAGATCTCCAGGCTGAATGGTGGATTGTTCGCTCACAGACAGTTGTAGGCAGCACAACAGAATCTTGATCCACAGAAGAATGTCTTTTTTTTCCAGGATGTCCAAAAATATACTACTGGAAGCAGGCCACACCCTTAGGGAAACTCCCTTTCAACAGATTGGCTGCTCAAAATATATACATCTGATCCCATTATGGGAATAACCACATCACAATTGCTTAAACCAAACAGAATTGTGGTCCAGCCAAGTTGACACACAGCTCTAATTATCACAGGGTCTATCCTGTTTGGATTCATTGACCTTCTGGAATGGATATAGTTTCATCTTTCATCATACGAGTGACATTCCCTTCCAACAAATCTTGGACAATTTTCTCTGTGATTTTATCTGTCTCTTCCTGTTCTGGAATTCTGATTACATGTAGGTTATTCCTCTTGATAGTATTTCACATGAATCTTAGGGGTTCTACATTTTGTTTTGATCTTTAGTTTGATATCACTTAACAAAGTAGTATTGAGGTACTTGTCTTCAACCTTATTAATTCTGTCTTCCATTGATTCAATTCTATTCCTTTGCCCTTTCACTGTGTTATCTATCTCTGAAATCTTAGTATTAATCTTCTAGATTTCAATTTGTTGTCTTTTTATTTTTTTTTATTTTTTATTATTATTTTGTGATTTTGTCCTTTTATTGTTTTCCTAAATTGTGCTAGAGTTTTGTCTGTATTTTCCTTAAGTTTGTCAGTGTTTTCCTTGATCTTGGCAGTGTTTTCCTTGATATGTCTCTCAATCTATTTAAGGTACCCAAAAATTATTCTTTTCAATTCGTTATCAGGGAGTTCCAATGCTGCTTTTTCCTCAGGAATGTTTTCTGGGTTTTTATCCTAGTCCTTTTTATTTTTTTCCCCCGTATTACTTTGTCTCCAAGACATTGTTGTGATGTTATACTTATGTTTAATGAGTGAGGTAGAATCAGGGTGTGTGCATAGATGTCTTTTAGCTGTTCATAAGGAGCAGCTGAAGGTGAGTTTAGCTGGTATTGGCTCCCATCTATCATTGTTCAGTTGGTGCGAAAACAAGTGGTACCCATCACTCAGTGAGTGGGGCTACAGGAAGTGCAGATACAATTGGATTGTGTTGAAACAGTTGCTGTCTTCCATTGAGTTAGACCAAAAAAATTAAAAATCCACCAAAAAAAA
>NW_006921733.1:4005568-4042147 GCF_000298275.1 Orycteropus afer afer
ACAAGAACCAGGGACAGGAAAGGGAGTGAGGGAGGAAAAATAAATAAATAAGGAAGAAAGGAGGAAGATAAAAGAATAATTTAAAAACAAAAAATTGAAAACAAAAGTGGGGGGGACACAACATTCAGACTCTGTCAAGGTGCATAATGGAATTACTGCTGGTCAGCAGGGTGGTTGGAGGAAGGGTATGGACACATCTCTGTTCACCAAGCATGTGTGTTGTATAAGATAACAAGGAGAATATCAGACCTATCCAGTTGTCACTCTTCAGTGGGGCTGCCTGTTCTGTCCTCAACAAGCAGAATCCACTCCTATGTCACCATTCAGATAAGAAATCCATTTGCATATATTCAGAGACTCAGTGTCCACTGCTTGTGAATATTTAAAATGGCTGCACCCTTAGGACAACTGCTGGCAGTCCACAGCTCTCTTTGCTTCATCATTTTCCTTTCTGGTTGTCAGGCACGAGTGCAGTACTTGTCCAGGCTGTCTTAGTGAGCAGAGCTAATTTGTAGGTTGCTACCAGGATGTATTCAAAATGGCTGTGTCCTCAGGGAGGCCACTAGTCTGTAGCTCCATTTGTCTCCTTAGTCACTGTTTTCATTCAGGTTCTTCTACTAGTTTGTATTTAATCTACTTCTTTATCCTTCCCTTCAAAACTGAGGGTTCCAGGATGGTCTGCTGTATCAGTTTCAATTAGTTTCAAATCGCTTTGTTGCAGAGGGTCTGGGTAGCTTGTCTGTCTATTCAGTCATTTTGCTGGAACTTTATTCATATGTTTTCAGTGGCCGTTTTTTTTCAGTAGTGGATGACCCCATCCTTCTATCCAGTCTGTCTAGTCTGGAAGCTGTGACTGAGGACTGCCTCACCATGGATGGCCCTACAGGTATTTGAAATACAGTTGGCATAAGCTCCAGCCTCACAGCAACACCCAATTGACCATAGTACAAAAAACTGACAGATGAGTGGTGGAAGAGATCCTTATTTGTGCCCATTTCAAACTAAGGTGATCCAACAGAATGTAGAAATTATTGAACAATATTATTAATATCCCATGCAAGTAAAATTTTTCTGAAGATAATTCAAAAATGGTTGTAGCAGTATGTGGACAGGAAATTTCCAGAAATGCAAGTTGGATTCAGAAGAGGACATGTAATGAGGGATATCATTGCTAAATGTCAGATAGATCTTAGCTAAAAGCAAATAATACCAGAAAGATATTTACCTGTTTTGAGGAATATGCAAAGATGTTTGACTGTGTGTGTCATAACAAATTTTGGAAACTACTGGGAAGTACGAGAATTCCAGAACATTTAATAGTGTTCATGTGGAACCTATATTGTACATAGAACAACAGGCAGTTGTTCAAATAGAACAAAGGAATAATGCAAGGTTTAATATTAGGAAGGGCATGCATCAGGGTTGCATCCTTTCACCATACTTATTCAATCTGTATATTGAGAAAATAATCCCAGAAACTGGATTATATGAAAAAGAATCCCACATCAGGATTGGAGGAAGACTCATTAACAACCTGTGATATGCAGATGACACAATCTTGTATGCTGAATGTGAAAATGATTTGAAACACGTACTGCTGAAGATGAGTCTTCAGTATGGATTAAGGTGTAATACCACTGTACAGAAAACTGACAGATGAGTGGTGGAAGACATCCTTATTTGTGCCCATTTCAAAGTAGGTTGCTCCAACAGAATGTAGAAATTATTGAACAATATTATTGTGCCCATAAAGGAAACAAAATTCTTCACAACTGGACCAATAAGCATCATCACAATAAACGGAGAGAAGTTTGAACTTGTCAAAGTTTTCATTTTAATTGGATCCACAATCAATACCCATGGAAGCAGCAGTCAAGAAATCAGACATCATATTGCATTGGGTAAATCTGTTGCAAGGGATCACTTTAAAGGGTTAAAGAATAAAGATGTCACTTTGAAGACTAAGTTGCACCTAACCCAAGCCTTGGAAATTTCAGTCATCTCCTATGTATGTGAAATCTGGACAATGAATAAGAAAGATTGAAGAGGAGTTGATGCCTTTGAATTGTGGTATTGGCGAAGGATGTTGAAAGTATCATGGACTGCCAGAAGAACTAATAAATCTGTCTCAAAAGAAGTGTAGCCTGAATGCTCCTTAGAAGCAAAAATGGTGATACTTCATCTCATCTACATTAGTAGTGTTGTCAGTAGTGACCAGCCCCTACAGAAGGGTATCATGCTTGGTAAAGTGGAGGTTCAGAGAAAAAGAGGAAGGCACTCAATGAAGTAGAGTGACACAGTGGCTGCAACAATGGACTGAAGCTTAGCAAGGATTGTGGGAACGGTGCATGAACAGGCAGTTTTTTGTTCTGTTGCACATATGGTCACTGTGAGTCAGAATCAACTCAATGACATCTAACAGCAACTCTCTGATCTAAATGTAAATACTTGTGTTATATTTTATTACAGATGTGCATATATAAAATCTAAGGACCTATGAATTCTCATAGTATAAATGTGTAAGAGAAGTTCTTATGCTAAAACATAAATATTTAAGATGAATAAATCCCCCTTTTTTAATTCACACAAATTTTATTTTTTGCCTTGTCCGCTTTTCTTGAAGGGATTCAGAGAAAAATAATTTCAAATGATAGTTCAGTCAATATAATAAAACTTTCTCTCTCTCTCTCTCTCTCTCTCTCTCTCTCTCTCTCTCTATATATATATATATATATAGTTTCCTGAATAGTCTGGTATATTTAATATGTATCATTTAGATGAAGATTCATGTAAAATAAAGCAGAATGTGCACTGCTTCTTCTTTATCAGCACATTACAAATGTTCACTTATACATTGTTTGTATGGATTTTGTAATGTTTGCTCCCATGTAGACTATAAGACATCTGGTCTTTCTGTATATTCTATTAAACCAATAAATGATCTGAGGTCTGGTGTTGGACTCAGAGTACTCTAAATATCATGGGTAAGTGTTCTTCTGGAATGCAATTACGGAGTACAGGAGTTCATCTTGTAATGTGTGACTGTGATGCTACCCATGGAAACTTCCCAGGTTTTGCTGCAGCTGCTACTGCTGACCTCATGATTTAGCTCTATATATGCAAGGTATTTAGTTTATAAGATCAGCAGAATGTCATGACTGAATGAATATTCATAGTTAGAGTGACAAGAAGGAAGAGGCTGGTATATAGCCTTTATTTTGGTTTGGCTGAGTGATTGGGTGGATAGTGGTAAAGGAAAAGGAAAAAAAATTGAGGTAGAAAGGCAATGAGATAATTTTGGACATATTAAGCTTAGGTTGCATGTGGGAAATCTGGATGAAAAGGTTTAGAATGCAGCTGGGTCCTTCCATTAGAATCTTGGCAAAGTAGAAAGGAATAAAGATGTGGAGGTTGGAATCAGCAATGGGAAATGAGGGGTTAGTCTTCTCTTATGGGTTCTTAATGCCAGTTTTATAAATGTAAGTATTATTGTCAATTGTCAATGAATTGTCTTCAACCAATACGTATATTGCCATAACACTATGTATTATGAATAACAGAATGAAATATTATTCAGTCCTGCACCATCTTCACAATTATTTTTATGTTTGAGTCTATTTTTGTGGCTATTGTTTCAAGCCATTTCATTTCCTCATTTTTGCTGATCATCTCTTTTACCAAGCATGATGTCCTTTTCTAGTGATTGGTCTTTCCAATCACATGTCCAGAGTAAACAAGTCAAAGTCTTGCTATCTTCCTTTTATGGAGCATTTTGATTATATTTCTTCTAAGACTGATTTCCTCATTCTTTCAGTAATCTATGGTTTATTCAATGTTCTTAACAACACCACAGTTAGAATACATCAAGTCTTTTTCTGTCTTCGTTTTTCATTGTCCAGCATTTACAGGGAGGAAGAATAGGTCACCTCCTCTAAAATAGGTTACAGTAAGACCACCAAATTACATTTGCAGAGGGGACTTTTAATGAAAATGTTCTGATATGTGGAGACATCAGTTGACTATAAAATAGGGTTTTAAAAAAATACAGAGGAGAGGAGTGGATGAAGGCAAGCCCTGGAGTGCTGGGAAAGGATGGAGTCAGGGCCGTGGTGACTCAGGTCAGGGTCAGACCTTGGCAGGATGGCTGGTTTTATTTTGATTTTTAGTAGTGCTATGGCTCTTTTAAAAATTTGTATTTAAATTTTATTTCATTATTTAAAAATATTTCGAAGAAGGAAGAGGATTTATGAAAATTGAGTGACCTGACACATTACTTTGCACAAGGTTGTGTCCATTGAATTTGAGTATTGAGTAGAAGATGAAGATGGGTTTCAAAAGCAAAGGGTAAAACCTGCTTCATATGGTGTTGAGAATTGTATACTAGGGAGTTAGGCCAAGTCTTCCTGATCTGCATCCTCGAACAATGGAGCACACTGTCCTTGGCAGGTTGGTGTGCACTTGGTGTGAATCAATGAGGCTAAAGCTCCAACTGGAAAAAGATCAACTCTCCCCATGTGTGAGGGACCTTCCTTCCATGGTTACTGATCATGCTGTATATAGAATGATTGAAGAAGACAAAGTAGAATTTTCCAAATGCTTATCATGAGCTAAGCACTGTGTTGAGCATGGTTTAAGAAAAAAAAAAAAAAAAAACCTCACTGCTCATAGTGAGGTCTCCTTGGGTTTTCAAGGTGGTATCTCTATGGAAGTAGGTTGCCCATTCTTCCATCAAAGCAGTGGCTGGGAGGTTTGAACCTCCAACCTTCTAGTTAGCATTCAGATGCCTTATGTGCTATGCGACCAGGTTAGCTCACTTAATTCCTATAGTACTTCTGTAAGGGAAGAATTTTCATTCGCATTTTTACATGAGGTTGCTAAAGCTCAGAGTGATTAGGTAACTTTCTCAAGTAAGCAGAATGGGTGATGAGCAGCAGGACCAGGATGCAATTAAAGTTACGTGATGCTTCCCTCTACGGTACACCTAGCCAACCTGGCTGGCACACTGGCAACAGCTGGGAGAGTTTATTTAGCCAAAGATATTTCTTGCATTTGTCTGGTTCTTCTTGACTTTGATTGAAGCCTCAGTTTCTTCTGATACTACCATTATTTGTCATTTGAATGTAGTTCAGTGCAGTCAATTTGCTTGCAAACTTATTTGGTTCCCAAAAAATACCTGTGATATCTTTTCATATATGTAAAGAAAGCATACAGCAGTGACTAGTTCTTTTGAATACATTCAGCATTTAAGTGGATGGGAAAAAAATGAAGATTGAGTCTTTAGGTAGAAAAAAGGCCATGCAAAGACAGGAGAACTTCCATGAACTCCCTCCACATTCCCATCCGTGCCTCCTCACTGCCAGCCCAGAATGAGATTAGTTCTTTGCAATATTGGAAAAGTAATAACCAACACATATTGAATCCTCATACTATGCCCCCCATCATGACAGGCAGGTTTGGGGTCTGCTCCACACATAGGGTATACAAGCTTAGGAGAAGGACTTACCCACCTTTGCCCAGCCAGAGTTGGCAGACCTGATACTAATTCTTTTAGTTAAATTCTATATGTCCCCTAGTAGATTGTGAGCTATGTGAAGGATCAAATTAAGTTTCTTTATCTCTGGATCTTAGCATGATTCTTGACCCATGATGGATACTCAATGAATGCTTGAAACTAGAAGGAGAGAGGAAAAGAGGAAGCAAAAGAGTTGGACCATGTGGCTCTGGTGATGTAATGCTTAAGGCACTTGACTGCTAACCAGAAGGCTGGTGGTTCAAACCCACCAGCCACTCCTCGGAAGGAAGGTTGGGCAATCTACTTTCATGTTGATACCACCTTGGAAACCTAAGGAGGGGTTGCTGTGAGTCAGAGACGACTCGAGGGGACATAATAATAAGATGTGTTATTATCAGTGATCACCACTGGGTTTGTCAGAAACCTGCATGCCATGGAAGTCTGTGGTAGGGCAAGAGATGGAGCTAATTTTGGATATTCATATTTAGATCATCAAATGGAATGGATTAGAATTTTCTAAGTAAATTTTGTTCATTGGAGAGCCAAGATTCCTCTAGCCTTTCATTTCAGAAATGCCTGCAAAAGAATTTGCCATCACCTGGGGCTTATATAAACTTCTCAAAATAATTACGATCTTCTATGGCCTGAGAACAACTTACCTGCAAGTTTTGTATCCTAAACTTGCTGAACCAGATACAAATACAGGTATCCTGTGGTTTTGATGGCTGTAGCTAAATATTTAAATTTGGTTTAGAGATTCCATTATTTTCTCAAGGTTAGTAATTTTTTTTTCCTTCTTTCCCTGTGCTGCTGAGTAATCTAGTCAATTGTTTAATTGCAGGGTAATGAACAGTATTTCCACATTTGAATATGTCTTCTAGTCATTTCAGTGCAATAAATGCCAAGAGAGTTCCATAAGCAGAAGGAAATTTTATTGTTCACATCTTATTTTCAATTTATCTGAAGTTGAATTATACTCCTAAAGATGAGCTGAGGTTTCATTTTATATTTTGTCATTAGTCCTGCAGCTATGTATACATTCTCAGGAGATTTTGAAAGACAATTGACCACATATGCAGAAATGCTTGACTTTTGAATGGCTCATATGAAAAATGCTTGCCCTCCCAGTCCTGCAAGCAAGGCTTTTCTTGGGGCAGTGAATGACAGCAATTCTTTCCTAGCCTTCCTCAGACAGATTGCCACTGCCACTATCCTCACTTCTTTTCCCTCTACCTCCACAGCTATCAAGGTTGTCTTGTGCTATAGCCCAGACCTCCAAACCCCTGTTCAGCTGGACCTGGCTCTGCTAGGGTCCTACCCAGAACTATTGCTTCTGACCTAGAAACATTTTTGTCATCTTATTTCAATGGGAAATTATTTCACAAATTCTAAACACATTTTTTTTTTTTTTTTTACAAATTGTTGGAATTCCACCCACTAGTATATACTATTGTGTTGTTCAGGCAACCTGAAGCCCATAAGAACATGTATCTCAGTGATCTTGGCATTTTGTGCTAGTCGATTCTCTCTCCCGTTAGAAAGAGAGTGATTTCATATCTACATAACTGATTCTTATATGAGAGAGATATAGCCACTCCTCCGAAGGAAGATTGAGCAGTCCAATTCTGTAGTGATACTGCCTTGGATACTCGAGGAGGGGTCGCTATGAGTCAGATCCGACTCAACGGCAGGTTCTTCTTCTTTCTTTCTTTCTTTTTTTACACACTTCCTTGTGTCTTCCTCCATCTCAGCAAAAAAAGAGTAACACCCTCAAAGAGATGAATTCACACAGTGGCTACAACAATGAGCTCAAACATACCTGCTATTGTAACAATGACAAAGGACCAAACAATAATTTGTTCTGTGAAGTTAAAGCTGACTCAACAGAACCTAACAACAACATATGTGTGTGTGTGCATATGTGTGTGTACATTAGAGAGAGAGAGAGAGAGATTCAATGAATTTTAGCTTATCAATGATTTTGATGGATTAACATTTTAATTAAGGAGCTCTGGTGGTGCAGTACCTAAAGAATTTTCCTGGTAAACATGGGTATACAGGTGGATAGATGGGTGGACAGACTGAACTAGTAGGTATGTCTATGAAGCAGGGAGTGTACCCAAGACCATGTATAGAGTTAGCCATCAGTGGTCCTATAAGTGTATTTGTATGATCTGAATTCCCAGGTGTATAGTGGAGCTGACAAGGGGCAAGGTTGTAGTCACTTCTTTGTCACAGCCAGCTACCCAGAGGGAGTGAGTAGTTGAACCTGTGGGCTCAGGACCATAGTCACAAGGGACATCAAGCTCAATTGGCATCACATACTACACAAAAGATTGTTCTACCTCCTACTTTGGTGAGTAGCAACTGGGATCTTAAAAGCTTGCAAACAGCCATTTAGATGCAACAGTGGGTCTCTCCTCATCCAGAGCAAAGAAGAATGAAGAAAACAAAAAAATCATGGAAATAATTAGTCTTAGCAACTGGTACACCATGCAATATGCAGTCTATGCAACTATGAGACCAGAAGAATTAGATAGTGTCCGGCTACCACTGTCAACCACTTGGAGGGGGATCTATGTAGGAGATCCTGGATAGAGAGGGAGAACAATGTGTAACAAAACTCAAAATCATTTGGAAAAAAAAAAAAAAAAAAACGGGGGGGGGGACCAGGTTTGCTGGTCTGAGAGAGCCTCGTGGAACAACTGAGACTATGGCCCCTCGCTGCCCTTCAGTCTGGAATTGAACCCACACCTGTGGCTTCTAGCCAAACAAAAGACAGGCATATGAGTTGAACATTTACCTGAGGTAGATACACTCCTTAGAGAGAACAAACATGGGAGAAAGAAGGGCTGTTTATGCCCAGGAAGACAGCTCAGGGATGGACACCGGGAAAAGGTAACTATTGGGAGGAAGTGGGAGGGGAGCTGTTGCATTGGAGTAAATTGTAGTCAATGTCATGAGACCAAGTGTGCATGAATTGCTATATGAAAAATGAATTTGCTCTGTAAATTTTCACCCAAATCACAATAATAAATAAAATAAAAATGAAAAAAAAAAAAAAGAAAAAGAATTTGCCTGCTAACCAGAAGGTAAATGACTCATTTATACATTATACTTCAGGGAATTCCAGTTTTTAGTGGACTGGACAATTCTGGGTGGGGATACATGTGGGTTTTCTACCTTAGTGCCTGAGCTATCTCCATTGAATCCCAATACATTGGGCTACAATGTGCACTGGGACCTCTCACTGTAGTCCAGGCATCTTGAACTTACATGAACAACTGTCTCAGCTGCAGATGAACCTGGAAGAACCAAGGTCCTGAGTGGCTTGCCAGATGTCTATGACCCATCCACATACTCTGATAGCCTGTTTGTAGAAAAACACCAAGTTTCCACCTGTAGATTCCCAGCCAGTCCCCTCAGACTCAGAGGATAATTTCTCCATGTAAGTGCTACCCCATACACACACACCTTTCCTGGCCAGGGTTGGGACTGGACTTTTGAGTGGCTCCACAGAAGTGGAAAGACTGGCAACCAAGAAGCTGGAGCAGAGAAACTAATGACCTTCACTGGGACAATCTACATTTCAAGTCTGTACCTGCACAATAACCAGAGCTGAATGTTCTCAGGGAGCCAGACACAGTGAAACTCCTGCTAACAAACACACTCAACAAAATGGACACACCCACAAACTGTCAAACTATTAACTTACAGAAGGGTTATTTTATAAAAGCAAATCTCAACCTTATTCAAAAGTATTGTTGTTATGTGCCATCAAGTCGGACCAATTCATAGCAACTCCTCTTTGGTTTTCCAAGGCAGTGTCGCTACGGAAGTAGATTGCCCAACTTCCTTCTGAGGAGTGGCTGGTAGGTTTAAACTGCCAGCCTTCTGGTTAGCAGTCAAGTGCCTTAGGCACTATGCTACCAGAGCTCCTGATACTCAAAAGTGTAGTAATCTAAAATTAGGGTATATCAAATTATAACCATAAGGGGCTTTGTGACCCTGCACTCTGACTTGGGCCTGAAGTGTTGAGGTGGGATGAGGAAATTGCATTACCCCGACCTCTGGAAAGGATGCATCCCAGGCCTTCTGGGCACACGGCCCTCTCTGCTACACCCTGGCAGCTTGATTTCTGGGTGCTCAGATTTCCAGGACAATGATCTTCCTCCCTCTGCCAACATACCACCAGCACACAAAATGTGCTGATAGTGCCTGTTGTGCCACAGCCAAAACTCAGTGCTAGGAGACAGCCTTTCTCTTCTATATGTATTAATCTAATTAATTCTACCTTCCCGGTGCCAGGCTCCCAGGAACTGTGTTTGTGGCCCAGTGAGAGGGTTCACAGTACAACCCCCCACCCCTGTCCAATGCTCCCTCACCCGATTCTCCCCCAAAGTTCTCCTTTTGATGTCCCCTAATTTCCTCTCTGACACCTAACTCCTCCCTGGCACACCCTTCCTCACTTATACTCCCGGATTCCCCCATACTTTCCTCTTATTTGACACCCTCCTTCTTCCCTAACCCTCTGCCTCTCTGTTTTTCCCTTGGACCCTCTCCTCACATTAGCTCTTCATCTCCACTGTAACTAACAGGGGTGGGAAAGAAAGCCCCGCTTCACAAGGCCCTCCAGCCTGGCAGAGCGTCTTTGTGTCCTAGGGGATTTGGTGCTCCCAGTGCATTTGAAGACTCTCTTGTTACCATGAGGATCATCACACTAGAACAAAAGAGAGGAAAGTCAAGAGAGAAAGATATTGCAAAGGCATAAGGAATGGGGATGTGATTGTTGGTTGTTTCCATAAGGAATCATTTTCTTGTTCTAATTCCCAGGAGACTCCAAAATCCCTTCCTTTAAGAAATGTAATTTCAAGATTTCTGCCCTATCACCTATCACTCTTTCCTCAGCTGCCTGCTTTTGGGGGAGAAGGAAGAAGTTACACAAATGGCATGTTCTCTGTCTCTTCTGTTGCTGTTGTATGGGGGGGGGGGAGTGATGCCAGTGACTATCAGGAGACCCTGTGTAGAAGTGACCCACTGGCTTACAATATCTGCCCTGACCAAAGCTCTTTAAATCTTCTTCTTCTTCAATATTTAGTTCAAATGAGTCTTTTCTCAGGAAGTCCTCATTGGACATCCTACCCAGAAATAGCTTCAGTTTGTAGCACCTGTATCCCTTCATGTTACTAGAGCACTTAATCCAGATTGCTTTTGAATTCCAGATAGTGCCAGGCTTTAAGGTCTGTGTGAAAGCGCCTCAACCTTGAGTTCAGCTCTGCCTCCTGCTTCCAGTTCACTGAAGCTAGAGGCTTTTCTTCACTCATATAGATGCTGACTGCTGAGGGTGACAAACCCAAAGTCAACAAGTGAAAGAAAAGGCACAGCCCCAGTGTTACCAAACAACACAGCAGACCATTGATTCAAGTTCATTGAAAGTCTCAAGGTTGGCAGAGCGTGGCAGGCTGCTGGACAATGACATGGCTACATACAAGGTTCAAGTGTGCTATAATATATGGGAAGCAGACCACATCCCTAAAGCAGCAACTCAGCTGCTTGTGGTAGATGCCACCATGGAGTTGATTGGCAGTATCATCATGGGGAATAATTACCACCAGCTGCCCAGCCACTCAACCAGGCCCAGCCAAGTTGACACACAACCTTAACTACAACAATTCCACCCCTTGTCAACTTAACACCTATACAAATCTTCTGGTGGGTGGCATCTGTACAGATGTCCTTCACTGGGTGGCTTCATTCCCCTTGTTCCTGAGTGGTGACCTCACCCTCTTGGCCTGGTAGGCCCCTTTCCTCTACCTCTTGGGCATGGCAGCCCTGCCCCCTTACTCTTGGGCAGCATCTATGGCTCCATCTCTCTGACTCACATGAATGAGCAGCCCCAAACTCCAGAACCATGTTGGTGAAGGTCTGGCTGGTTGTTTGAAACCTAGGGGGCTTTGGTGGTTCCAACCACAAAGGCCATTGTCCTATCCTTTGAGCTTGAGGCAGCTCTGCTTCATGTTTCCTTGGTCTCTCCGCTTCTGCCAATTAATGCCGAAGGCAACCCACTCCACTGGAAATCTTCCTGCCCAAAAAGCACTCAGCTTTCTTGTTATATGGACCAGCCAACCTGCTACTCCATTTCATGCCAGTCTCTTTCACCAATTAATGCCCAGAGGCAACCCACTCCACCAGGAATCTACCTACCCAATGGCATCCAGCTTTCTCCTCTGTGGGCTGGTAAGGCTGTCGTTGTCTCATGCCTGTCTCTGGGCTTTGCTACTGTCATCTCTCATGCTGGTCTCTCATGCTGGTCTCTCTGCCAGTGTCTCTTGGATCTGCTGCTGTCGTCTCTCATCCCACATGCTGGGATCTTTCTGCCAGTGTCTCAGGTCAATGATACACTCCACACCTGTTTCTACATTTTAGGTATCTGGCAGAGCAGCAGCTGACTCTCTCAGTACCATATTCTGTTCTGGTTACCCAGTGCTGCTCTGACAGGAATATACCACAAATAGGATGGCTTTAACAAACAGGAGTTTATTCTCTTACAGCTTGGAGGCTTTAAGCCTGAGTTCAAAGTGCCAGGCTCTAGGGGGTAGGTGAAAGCCCTTTAACCTGGAGCTTTGGCTCTACCTCCTGCTCCCAGCCTACTGAAGCTAGAGGCTTTTTTTTCACTCAGAGAGCTGGTGGCTCCTGAGAGTGACAAGCCCAAAGTCAAGAAGTAAAATGGTACAGCCCCAGTGTTACCAAACAACACAGTGACACATTGATTCAAGTTCATTGAAAGTCTCAAGGTTGGCAGAACATGGCAGGCTGCTGGACAATGACACAGCTACATGCAGGGTTCAAGCATGCCATAAACTAGAGACCATTCCCAAAGCTGCTTCTTATATATGGGAAGGAGACCACATCCCTAAAGCAGCTATTCAGCTGAATAGCTGCTTGTGGTAGATGCCACCATGGAACTGATTACTAATCTCATCATGAGGAATTATTGCCACCAGCTGCCCAACCACTTAACCAGGCCCAGTCAAAATGACACACAACCTTATAACTACCACAGTTAATGTCACTTATTGGTCCACTTGTGAGGATCTTTGTTTTCTCTATGTTGAGAAGCAATCCATACTGAAGGTTGTAGTCACTGATTTTCATCAATAAGTGCTTCAAGTCACCACTTTCATCAAGCAATGTTGTGTCCATCTGTATGCTGCAGGTTGTTAACAAGTCTTCTCCTAATCCTGATGCCTCATTCTTCCTCATATAGTACAGTTTCTCAGATTATTTGCTAAGCATACATTTTGAATAAGTATGGTGAATGGATACAGCCCTGACACGCATCTTTCCTGATTTTAAACCATGCAGTATCCTTTTGGACAGGGTTGAAAAACTGTCTCTTTGTCTGTGTAAAAGTTCCTCATGATCACAATTGAGTGTTATGGAATTCCCATTCTTCACAATGTTGTCAATAATTTGTTGTGATCCACACAGTCAAATGCTTTTGTGCAGTCAATAAAACACAGGTAAACATCTTTCTAACATACTTGCTTTTAGCCAAGGTCCATCTAACATCAGCAGTGATATCCCTCATTCCACATCCTCTTCTGAATCTAGCTTTCATATTGGTATTGCATTGTTCAAATCTGCTGCAAAAGAACTTTTTAAAGTGTTAAAGAGCTAAGATATCACTTTTAAGACTAAGGTGTACCTGACACAAACCATGGTATTTTTAGTAGCCTTATGTGCACGTGAGATCTAGATAATGAATAAGGAGGACTAAAGAAGAATTGATATGTTTGAATTGTGGTGTTGCCAAGAATATTGACTATAGCATGGACAGATAGAAGAATGAAGAAATCTATCCTGGAGGAAATACAGATGTAATGCTTCTTAGAAGCGAAAATGGCCAGTCTTCATCTCTCGTACTTTGGTCATGTTGTCAGAAGGGACAAATCCCTGGAACGTATATCATGCTTGGTAAAGTGGAGGGTCAGTGAAAAAGAGGAAAGCCCTCAGTGAGGTGGATTGACATAGAAGCTGTGACTATGGGCTTAAACATGGCAACAATTATAAGGATGGTGCAGGACCATGTGGTCATGATGAGTCAGAACTCTTTGAGGGCACCTAAAAACAGTAATGGCTAATACTTTCAAGCATTTCTTCATGAGTTTGTTAGCTGCCTTAATGAATTCTTTGATGAAGTATCTCTTCATGTCCTTCTGCCTATTTTTTAAATTGGATTGTTTACCTTTTTGTTATTGAAATATTTATGTTTTCGATAAATTTTAGAGATAGTCCCTTGTCCAATATGTCATTGCCAAAAGTCTTTTCCCAGTTTGCAGATTTTACTTTTACTCTTGTGGAGGAATATTCTGATCCACATAAGTGTTTAATTTTTAGGAGGGCCCAGTCGTCTAGTTTATCTACTGCTGTTTGTGTATTGTTAATTATTGTGTATTTATAGCATATGTTCATATGTTGACACTCTTAACTTTGCCCTTAATTTTCATTTGATTATCTGTATGGTTTTAGTTTTTCCATTTAATCTTTGTTTCATTTTGAGTTAGTTTTTGTATGATGTGAAGTATGGATCCTGTTAATTTCTATGGAAATGGATATCCAATTTTGCCTCCTTCATTTCTTAAAGAGGCTGTCTCCTCCCATTTAATGAGTTTGGCCCTTTGTCAATGATCAGCTGTCCGTAAGTGGATGGATTAACTTCTGGATTCTCAATTCTGTTCCATTGGTCTATGTGTCTGTCATTGTACTAGTACAAGGTTGTTTTAACTACCATGGTTGTATATTATGTTTTTTGAGTTTGTAAAGCTTCCTACTTTCTTCTTTAGTAGTGCTTTTTTTTTAATCCAGATTTACTTTCCTTTCCCTATAAAGTTAGTGATTAGTTTTTCCATCTCTTTATAGATTGATGATGCAATCTAGATCAGGATTGCACTGTATATGTAGATTACTTTAGGTAGCATTGGCCTTTTCCCAATGTTAAGTCTTCTTTCTATGAGCATGCTTCCTCCATTTATGAAAGTCTCTTTAATTAATTAATTTATATTTGTATAGTGTTTTAACATTTTCTTTGTATAAGTCTTTTGAATCTCTTTGTAGATTTATTCCTAAATATTTCATCTTCTGGATAGTGATTTTGAACAGTATTATTTTCCTGATTTCCTTTTCAGAGTTCTCTGTATTAGTACAAAGAAATCTGGCTGATTTTTTCCATGTTGCTTTTGTACCTTGCAATTTTGCTGAATCTTTCTATTAGTTATAGTAATTTTCTTTTTGAGTTTCTGGGATTTTCTATGTATGGGATCATATCATTTGCATATACAGATAGATTTATTTCTTCTTTACCAATTTATATGTCTTTTACTTACTTTTCTTGTTTTATTTTTGTGGGTAGTACTTCCAATACAATATAGAATATAAATAATAATAAGGGGAATCTTTGTCTGCTTTCTGTTCCCAACAGGAAGGTTTTAATTCTCTTTGTTGAGAATGGTCTTGGCCATTGGTTTTGTGTATATGTCCTTAATTATGTTGAGAAATTTCCCTCTTATTTCTACTTTAATTAGTATTTTATTATTATTATTATTTTTTATTTTGACAAATGTCTTTTACTGCATTGATTAAAATGTGCATATGGTTATTATCTTTCACTTTATTTATATGGCAGATTACATTGATTGCTTTTATAATGTAGATCCACTCTTGCATACTTACTGTGGATCCCATTTGTTCATTATATATTATTTTTTGATATGTTGCTGAATTCTATTTGCTAGGAGTTTTTTGAGAATTTTGCATCTATGTTAATGTGGGATATTGGTCTGTAAGTTTTTATTTTTTTGTAGTTGTGTCTTTGTCTTGCTTTGGTATCATTGTTTTGCATGCATCATAGAATGATTTGGGGAGCATTACACCCATTTCTATGTTCAGGAATAGTATAAGTAGAATTAGTGTCAGCTTTTCCTAGAATTTTTGGAAGAAATAGCTAGTAAACCCATATGAGCCAGAACTTTTCTTTCTTGGAAATTTTATTTTGATCTGTTCAGTTTCTTCTATTGTTAAGTCTGCTCAAATTTTGTACCTCAATCTGTTTTATTTTGGGTTGGTACTGTGTTTCTATAAATATTTCTACTTTCAAATTTGTTGGAGTATAGTTCTTCATAGTATTCTATTTTACTTTCTGTTTCTGTTTGTTCTATTATGTCATTACCTGTTTCATTTCTTATCTTTGTTATTTGCATTTTTTTTCCTTTGTTAAATTCACCTGTTGCTGGCAATTTTATTAATATTTTCAAAGCAACTCCTACTCTTGTTGATTCTTTCTAGTGTTTTTCTGCTTCATTTATCTCTGTTTGAATCTTTATTATTTCCTTTCTTCTGGTGATTGTAGACTTTCTTTGCTGTACTTTTTCCAATTGTTAGAGATGCTGAATTAAGATTTTGAGTTTTGTGCTTTGCTCTTTCTTGATGTGTTCCTTCATTTATATAAATTGGCCTCTAAGCACTGCTTTTCATGTTTTCAAAGGGTTTTATTATATTGTGTTTTTATTCTTATTTGATTCACGGAATTTTTCTATCTCATTTTTTATTTATTCTATTAACTAGTAGCTTTTTACAGGGTATTATTTAATTTCCATGTATTTGATTTTTTTTCTTTGTTCTTCTTGTTGATAATTTCTAATTTTATAATGTTTTGATATTGGAAGATACTTTGTAGTTTTTTGATATTTGTAAATGTATCAGGGCTTGCTTAGTGGCCTAACATATGATACGTTCTGGAGACTGTTACTTGTGCACTGGAAAAGAATGTATATTGTGCTGTTTTTGGCTGGAGTGTTCTATATTCGTCTATGCGATGAAGTTCTTTGATTGTGTTGTTTAGATCTGTATCTTTGTTGAGTTTCTTTCTAGTTGTTCTGTCCTTCATCAAAAGGCGTGTGTATTAAAGTCTCCTACTATTATAGTGAGGAGCTCTGGTAGTATAGTTCCTAAGGCACTTGCTGCTAACCAGAAGGCTGGTGGTTCAAACCCACCAGCTACTCCTCGGAAGGAAAGTTGAGCAATCTACTTCCATAGTGATACCACCTAGGAAACCCAAGGAGGAGTAGCTATGAGTCGGGTCCGATTTGATGGCACATAACAACAACAACAACAACAACACTATTATAGTAGAGTTTTTATACTTTTTAATTTCAGTTTGTTCTGTTTTTTATTGAAGTCTTGTACTGTTATAGTGGATTCTTTTCAATTCTGTTAAAATTTGATTTATGTATTTTGGAGCTCTTTCATTGCTTGCATAGATATTTATTATGGTGACCTCCTCTAGTTAGATTGACCCTTCAGTCATTTTAGAGTGCCCTTCCTTTTCTCTTAGGTGGTTTTTGCCTTAAAATCTGTTTTATCATAAATTAATATTATCACATCTGCTCTTTTTTGGTTGCCATTTGCTTGATATATGTTTTTCCATTCTTTGATTTTTAGCATATTTTTGTCTTTGTGTCTAAGGTGTGTCTATTGAAGACAGAAAATTGATGGGCTTCTTCTTCTTCTTTTAATCTGTTCTGCTACTCTCTGTCTCTTTACTAGTGCAATTTATCCATTTTTATTCAGTGTAGTTATCAAGAGGTACAAATTTACTACTGTAATTTTCTGTAGGTTTTTGGGTTTGTACTGATGGTTTCTTTGTTCCATATATTTTTCTGTGCTGACTTTATTTTGCTTGCAGATTTTCTTTTCATTTCCTTTATTACTGTTAATTTTATGTTTAATGAGATTTTATAATTTTATTTATTTGTTTTAATTTTAGTAAGGTTTATCAAGTTTCTCTGAGTACTCTGTAATTTATTATTATCTCTGCAAGTTTAAAATAGTCCATTCTATCTTGATATTGCCCTGATATTTTCTCCATCAGGAAGTTCTGAAATGACACCATTTATTTCCTTTTTTTGTTTTGTAGTTGTCATCATTTACAAATTCAAGTCTCTCGTTCCTTGTTTTCAGTCTTGTAGGTTTATTTAATTTTTGATACTTCTACATCTGGGTTGATTTCTGGGCAATATTTTACCACAGAATTATTACTGCCCTCCCTGTCATTGTTAGTACACAGTGTTAAGGTGAGGGCCTCCCTAAATAGTAAAAATAGGGATTGTCCATTCACTGCATTCCAGTTGTACAAGAGAATGGGCCACGGTTTTGACCTTTCTACTCTGCCTGTTTTTTAATCTACCCATCTCTACAAGGGCAAGGAAGCAGGGATAGAGATTTGTGTTCCCACTTATAAAATCATGTCACTTTCCTAGAAGGCAAAGGAGAGACAGTTAGGATTTAAGCACTAGTTTTCCTGTCTCTGTTACCTAAGCTCTGCCTTTCTAGTCCCAATCTATCTAGGTCATCTCAGTAGATACATACCCAAAACCCAAACTGAGAGGTGCTACTGATGGCAAGTAGAGTAGCACAGCATAATATATGATCCCAGCTATCAGGCTGTGAATCTTAGCTGGGTCCCAAGCAAATTGACACAGCCAGCCCTCTTTTCACAGGCATCTTGTGTGTGAACCAGAAAGAAGGGAGCTCTGGGAAGAAGAATGCTGGACTTTAGGATGGAGGCATGAAGATTTCTTCATATAAACAAAATAAAGAAACAAATGGAACTCCTCTCTGAACATATTCAAATTAAAAAATCCTTCAGTTGCTAATGATATTACATTCCCATCTTCTTGTTATGCCACCAAAACTTTGCCTGGATGGTACAAATTGTTAACTGAAAGGTTGGAGGTTCAAATTTACCCATAAGGTCACCATTAGTCATAATTGAAGCAATGGAAAACTTTTTTTTTTTTTTTTCCTTTAACATTAGCCCGATTTAAAGATGATGGAGTGGCAGTGTGGTTCTGTGCTTTGGCAATCCATTTTCATGATGATTCTGTACACCAATCCTGATTGTCTCTATTAACTCTTGGGGATCTCTCCAGTCTGATCCCAGTCTACCTGTTGTACTTTAAGATCCACCTACAGGAACTGTCCACTTCCCTAAACATTTTTCTATATTCCTTGGTGTTCATTAAACCCACCATTGCAAAATTGATTTTTCTCTCACATACTCACTACACAAAAGCCTTTGGTGGTCTTCATGGGCAGTTGGGATCAAACTTCTGGTCATTACTATAGGATCTTGCTTTGTCCATCACTCTGAGAACTGGCCTATCCTATATTCCAGCAAAACTGCATTCCTCAGTGATTCCCTTAAAGGAATTCAAATCAGTGTCCCCATGAACTTTCCATGCTCCCTTCTGATATCTAACCAACCAAGGTCTGTCTGAAATGCCACCCTCTCTGTGAGAATCTTTAATTGGTGCAGGGAGTATCACATAGGTAGTACTAGGCACAGAGCCTTGCCCATGGAGGGGTTTGGGAAAATGTTACTATGCTTCTCCTCATGTGCTTAAATGCTCCCTCTTTGTCATACTGAGCTTCTGTAGGCCCTCAGACCATGTGATTTTTCCCCCCCTTCCTTGATTTGTATAGGCCTCACAGCTTTAATAAGGAGCTATGATGGTGCATTGAGAAAGATATTTGGCTGCTAACCAAAGGGTTGCTGTTTCACACTCACTAGCCATTCTTCAGGAGAAAGATGAGGCAATTACCTTCTGTAAAGATTTATAACCTTGAAAAACCCATGGATGTTGCTATGAGTCAGAATCAACTCAATGGCAGTGGGTTTGGTTTTGTTGGTCACAGCTTTAATACTTTACTACCTGTGGCCTTGTGTTATTGTTAGGGGTCGTCAAGTCAGCTTCAACTCATAGTGACTCAATGCACAACAGAACAAAACACTGCCTGGTCTTGTGCCACCCTCACAATCCTTGCTATACCTGAGCACATCATTGCAGCCAGTGTGTCAATTCATCTCGTTGAGAACATTCCCCCTTTTCATTGTCCCTGCACTTTACCAAGCATGCTATCCTTCTCCAGGGAATGGTCCCTTCTGACAACATGATCAAAGCGAGTGAGACAAAGTCTGGCCATTCTCACTTCCAAGGAGCATTCCAGCTGCACTTCCTCCAGGAGAGATTAGTTGTTTCTTCTGGCAGTCCATGGAACTTTCAGAATTCTTCACCAACACCACAACTCAAAAGCATCATCTCTTCAGTTATCCATATTCATTGTCCAACTTTCACATGCATATGAGGTGATTTTAAATACCATGGGTCGGGTTAGGCACATCTTAATCTTCAAGGAGACATCTTTACTCCGCAGCACTTTAAAAAGGTCTCTTGCAGAAGATTTGCTCAGTACAATACATTGTCTGATTTCTTGACTGCTGCTTCCATTGGTGTTGATTGTGGAACCAAGTAATAGGAAATCTTTGACAACTTCGATCTTTTCTCCATTTATAGTAATGCTGTTTATTGGTCCAGTTGTGAGGATTTTTGTTTTCTTTATGTTGCGGTGTAATCCATACTGCAAACTAGTGTCTTTAGTCTTCATCAATAAGTGCTTCAAGTCACCTTCACCTTCAGCAAGCAGAGTTGTGTCATCTGCATATTGCAGGTTGTTAATTAGTCTTCCTCCAATCCTAATGTCATGCTTTTCTTCATGTAGTCCAGCTTCTCAGGTTTTTTGCAGAGGATACATATTGAATAAGTATGGCAAGAGGATACAACCCTGACACACTCCTTTCCTGATTTTAAGCCATTCAGTATCATCTTGTTCTGTTAGAGCAACAGCCTCCTGGTCTATGTACAAGTTCCTCACGAGGACAATTAAGTGTTCTGGAATTCCCCTTCTTCTCAGTGTTATCCATAATTTGTTATGATCCACACAATCAAATGCTTTTGCATAGTCAATAAAATACAAGTAAACATCTTTCTGCATGTGTTGATTTTGTCATCTCTTCATAGTTGAAAGAGAGTGAGTCGACATCTGGTCATTGTCATTTCATATAGTCTCTTTGTTCCAGACTATTCAGAGTGGTTATGTTGTTGTTGTTGTTGTGTGCTGTCAAGTTGGCCTCGACTCATAGCGACCCCTCCTTGGGTTTCTGAGACAGTATAACTACAGAAGTAGGATTGCCCAACCTTCCTGCTAAGGAGTGCCTAGTGGATTTCAACTGCCAGTCTTCTGGTTAGCAATCAAGTGCCATAGGCACTGTGCTAGTGACCAATAAGAATTTGGGAGGGAACATCTGAAGACCTGTGTCCAGGATGGATTCTAGGACAGATTTATCATCTGATTTTGTGCCTGTCTCCACCATCTACAAATGAGAGTGTTTGAAGTCTTCACCTGAAAGTCTGAGAACCTACAAGTTCTCTGTATGTGACAGAATCTAGTATTCCCTCCCATGGCTGGAGAGTTTAACTCTTCACCTTTGTTTCTCAGTTTGTATAATTCCATGGGTAGCATAAAATTTCCTTTGAAAATTACAAGATTTTCAGATTCATCATTATAGACACAACAGTATTACTAAAAAAAAAAAAAAAAGTAGAATGTCATTTTATCTTGTCCAACCTCCACTTTCCCTTTTCTCCACTTTCTTTCTCACTGCAAAAACTACTTTAAAAAAAGAAGAAAAAATTAGTAAGACCATCTTCTTAGAGATTTTCTTGTTTTGTTGGATGGCTGGTGGAGCAGGCAATTTGCTTAGAGAGATTCAGGGCAGCAGAATGGCCCACCCACCACCCATCTTTTGCTCAGTCTCCCGTTTTAATTAGATTAATGTCACCGTCTCCAGGTGACACAATGGCCTACTCAGTGTGAACTTGGCTGTTGCTAGAAGAAAAGAAAATATGAAGGATGAAGCATAAAGACCCCACAGGCCATTTCTTTCCACTGGATGCTTATTTACAGTCCCATATAAGTCAGAACAAGAGGAAAGTGGCTTAAGATATATAGAGAGACAGAGAGTTTATCGGTAGAGCCTGTCTTGGGTGGTTGATGAACATGTCTGCCTGGTGATGGATGAGGGCCAAAGCCCTCAAGTTTCTTACCAGCTGCTTGATTTTACAATGATGTGTTCTTTGGCTTTTACTTTATATGGATATTTCTTAAATGCCAATTTATCTGGTCTGGTTACTACCTAAATAAAGTACAGAATTTACATACACCTAAGACACACCTGTGAAGATTGGTTTCTGTATTCACAAGAAAGCCACCACTGCTTTCTACTCTGCCTACAAATAGCCTCTGCTTCTCCTGGGAATTCACTGGAGCATGCAAATTCCACCTTAGATTTGGTAACCCATGGGGAGAACATACCTATGGCTGAGCACACACTGATGTTTTTCTTTCTCTTCCCAGGACTACACCTTAACCATGTATTTCCAACAATATTGGAGAGACAAGAGGCTCGCTTATTCAGGGATCCCTCTCAACCTCACACTGGACAATCGAGTAGCCGATCAGCTCTGGGTGCCTGACACATACTTTTTAAATGACAAAAAGTCGTTTGTACATGGCGTGACGGTGAAGAACCGCATGATTCGCCTGCACCCCGACGGGACGGTGCTGTACGGGCTCAGGTAGGCCTACCACGCCTAGTGCCACTATGTGGCCTCACTAGCCAGGAATTTCTCACTGACATGATTGAAATAAGTGAGACTGTGTCTTCAGACTAATTAGGAAGCATCCATGAGACACTATGAGCATCTAGGAAAAAAAAATCTCATAAATATATTATTTGAGGCACTACTACTATTATAGTCATTTGAGTCATTGAAACTAGCCTCCTTGGCTGGTTTACCTCATTGAGTCATCGTATCTAAGAACACAGTATGAAATACCCATTCTATAGTCACAAAACCTATAATTTACACTGACCTGACACTGCAGAGGCTTTCAATAATGCTTGCCAAAGCTATTTGAACAGCTGAAAAAAAGTCTCTTTTGCCAATAGAGTGCTGTCTCCAAACAGTCTTGTAGAGGATACCAAAAAAAAAAAAAAAAAAAGAAAGAAAAAATACTTACTGTCATCAAGTCAGTTCCGATTCATAGTAACCCCTCCTTAGGTTCCTGAGGTGGTATCTCTATAGAATTAGATTGCTTGGTCTTCCTTCCAAGGAGTAGCTGGTGGATTTGAACCACCAGCCTTCTGGTTAGCAGTCAAATACCTTAGGTGCTATACCACCAGATCTCCTTGTAGAAAATAGTACCACTGATATTTATGGGTATAACCAAATGAATGGGTAGTTTCATAATGAGAACGTCTCCCATTCTATTCTTCTATTACTTTGGTAGGAATTGAGGCTGCTGTCCCAAGCCCAGAAGAGTCCCTAGAATTTCCTGATGATCAGGTCCTCCTCTGGGCTTTCCACCCCTGCCATGGTTATATTGAGTATATCACCCTTGATAAATGGTGCTTTTTCTTAAAGACCTTCTCTTCTCTTTTGCATTGATTTTGCACTTATTTTGTTTTATTTTAGAATAATATTTGGAGTGTGCTGTGTGTATGTGTGTGTGTCCCTTTCTTGATCTTCTGGCCTTCTAACATTTAGCCACGGTTTTGAATGGGGCATGCATGTGTGGGTATATTAAGGAAAATATTTTTCTCAAAATATCGTGGATTCATAACCTTTCCAAAAAGATGCCAATGTTGTTGTTGTTGTTATATGCCGTCGAGTCAGACCCAACTCATAGTGACCCCTCCTTGGGTTTCCAAAGCAGTATCACTATGGAAGTAGATTGCCCAACCTTCCTTCCAAGGAGTGGCTCTTAGGATTGAACTGCCAACCTTCTAGTTATCAGTCAAGTCTCTTAGACACTATGCTACAAGAGCTCCTTAACATGCCAATAACTATATGAAAATCATATATTTAAATTCAGATCACTGTAACTTTCAGTACATCAAGATGACTAAAAAGAATTATTTGACATTGCTTTTATAACTGGAAGAGCAAACATGGTATATGCCAACCAGAGTGTGTTATTTCTTTTAAGAGTCTAAATTGAAGTTTCTCTGGGACAACTTCAGCATTTTATATCTTGCCTGAAAATTAGAGATGTGGTTGTTAAACTTCTGAAGGCTCTGACAAGTAGTTCAAGTATACAAAAGATAAGGTAGAAGGCCTATGATCAAGAATGAGGAGCTATGGCCCTCATCTGCCTGAACAGAGAGAAAGAAAAAAAAAAAAAAAAATAGAAGCTGCCTTTATCTGAGTGTGTGTGTGTGAGTGTGTGTATGTGTGAGTGGAGTAGGGGAATACACACAAGAAGCAAGTATTAATAAAAAATAAAGCTAGTATGTTTTGTCTTTTTAAACAAAATTCATCACTTGTGTCCACTCTATTTTCATTTTTGGATTCTTTGTTTCTTTATCAGAAGCAAAATGCATTATTAGTACATTTCTATTAAAAGCAAAGAAATTCAACTCTGTTAGGATAAAATTATATATTTGTGAAAACATTGCAATGAATTTCCAAATTCCATTTACAAGAGGAGAAAGAAAAAAATATATAGATAGATAGATAGATCAATTAACAGGTAGATAGATATATAGTGTATCATTATCTGCTGGTAAATTTATAT
This sequence comes from Orycteropus afer afer, assembly GCF_000298275.1. NCBI lineage: Eukaryota > Metazoa > Chordata > Mammalia > Tubulidentata > Orycteropodidae > Orycteropus > Orycteropus afer. The sequence goes on from NW_006921733.1 coordinate 4,029,618, forward strand.
ATAAAAGTTAAATAAATTACAACTTAATAATCCAAATCAAATCCCATTGCCATCAAGTCAGTTCTGACTCATAATGACCCCAAATAACAGAGTAGAACAGCCTCACAGGGTTTCTATGGCTGTAAATCTTTACAGAAGCAGACTGCCACTGTCCTGTGGAGTGGCTGGTGGGTTCAAACTGCCAACATCTGGTTTAGTAGCCAAGCACTGCACCAGTAAGGCTCTTTAATCTCATAATAAGCTCTTTAATCTTATAATAATGGGAAACTTTCAGTAATAAACTTTGTGCAATAACCCAAAAAAAAACCTCTCTAGTCAAATTTATACCTATTCTACATCTCAAACAGCCTCTTAATCAGTAAATAGATTTATAAATAGCTATTTTAATTCAAGTGTAGTGCCAATATAGTCCTAAAAACTTTATTTACAACCTCCTATTCTAAATATAATTCTTCATACCTATATGGAAGCAGCAGGAAGAAGCCAGAGCTGATGGCCAGAGCAGGCAGGGGGAAAGCCAGGAAATGAGCAGAGAGGTTTGGAACAGCTAACAGTGACAAACTTGTCTGTTAGCTTGTCCTACTGTGGTGGCTTATGTGTTGCTGTGAGGCTGGAGGCTGTACCACCAGTGTTTCAGTAAACCTTTCAGACAGACAGATTTGGAAGAAGGAAGAAGTCATCCACTTCTCAAAGAATTGGCCAGAGACAACCTTATGAATAGCAGAGAAACACTGTCTGATACATTACTGGACAACTTTAAATAGTGCCAGAAAATAGGCCTCTCAGGTTGGAAGACACTCAAAATATGACTGGAAAAGAGCTGCCTCATCAGAGGGGAACTGACCTTAATGATGTGGATAAAGTAAAGCTTTTGAGATGTCCATTTGCTGATGAGGCATGACTCAAACTGAGGAGAAACAGCTGCAAATATCCATTAATAATTGGAACATGGAGTGTAAAAAATATGAATCTAGGAAAATTAGATGTTATCAAAAATAAAATGGAACACATAAAGATTGATGTCCTAGGCATTAGTGAGCTGAAATGGACTGGTTTTGGCCATTTTGAATCAGACAACCATATGATCTACTATGCCAGGAATGACAAATTGAAGAGGAATGGAATGGTATTCATCATCACAAAGAATGTTTCAAGATCTCTCCTGAAGTACAATACTCTCAGTGATAAAATAATATCCATACACCTACAAGAAAAGCCAATTAATACTACTATTATTCAAATTTACACACCAACCACCAAAGCCAAAGATGAGGAAATTGAAGAGTTTTACCAACTCCTGCAGTCTGAAATTGAACATGCAATCAAGATGTGCTGATCATCACTGGTGATTAGAATGCAAAAGTTGGAAACAAATAAGAATCACCAGTAGTTTTAAATTTTGGCCTTGGTGATAGAAATAATGCTGGAGAATACATGATATAATTTTTCAAGAGCAATGACTTATTCATTGCAAATACATTTTTCAACAACACAAACGATGGCTATAAGTGTAGCTTCACCAGATGGTGTACACAAGAATCAGATTGACTACATCTGTGTGACAAGAGGTGATGGAAATGCAGAATATTTTCAGGCAAAACAAGACCAGAAGCTAACTGTGAATCAAACCATCAACTGCTCATATGCAAATTCAAGTTGAAGTTGAAAACAATTAAAACAAGTCCACGAGAGCCAAAATATGACCTTAAATATATCCCTCCCAAATTTAGAGACCATCTAAAAAATATATTTAATGCATTGAATGCCAGTGACCAAAAACCAGAGGAATTGTGGGATGACATCAAGAATATCCTGTGTGAAGAAAGCAAAAGTTCATTAAAAAGACAGGAAAGGAAGAAAAGACCAAAATAGATGACAGAAGAGACTCTGAAATTTACTCTTGAATGGAGAGCAGCTAAAGCAAGTGGAAGAAATTACAAGATAAAAGATCTGATCAGAAGATTTAAAAGAGAACCTCAAGTAGACAAAGTCAATTGTTATAATGAAATGTGCAAAGACCTGGAGTTAGAAAACCAAGAGGGAAGAACATGCTCAGCATTTCTCAAGCTGAAAGAACTGAAGAAAAAATTTAAGCCTCGTGTCGCAATATTGAAAGATTCGATGGGCAAAATATTGAACGGTGCAGGAAACATCAAAAGAAGATGGAATGAGCTCTACCAAGCGGTACTGAAAAGAATTGGTCATTGTTCATCCATTTAAGGAAATGACATGTGATCAAGAACCAATGGTATTGAAGGAAGAAGTCAAAGCTGCACTGAAGGAAGTGGTGAAAAACAAGGCTCCAGGAATTTATGGGATACCCACTGAGATGTTTCAACAAGCAGATACTGCACTGGAGGCACTCACTCAACTATGCCAGGAGACAGCTACCTTGCCAACTGAAAGAAATCCATATTTGTACCCATTCCAAAGAAAGGTGACCCCACAGAATGTGGAAGTTATCAAGCAATATCATTAATATCACACACAAGTAATATCTTACTGAAGATAATTCAAAAAAAGTTGCAGCAGTATATTGACAGAGAACTTCCAGAAATGTAAGTTGAGAAGAGTTCAGAAGAGGACATGGAATGAGGTATATCATTGCTGATATCAGATAGATCTTGACTCAAAGCAAAGAATACCCAGGAAGATGTTTACTTGTGTTTTATTGACTATGGAAAAGTATTAGATTATGTGGAACATGACAAATAATGGATAACATTGAGAAGATTGGGAATTCCAGAACACATAATTGTGCTCCTGAGGAGCTTGTACACAGACCAAGAGGGTGTCATTAAAATAAAACAAGGGGACACTGCATGGTTTAAAATCAAGAAAGAAGTGTGTCAGGGTTATATCCTGTCACCATACCTATTCAATCTGTATGCTGAGCAAATAATCCAAGAAGCTGGACTATATGAAGAAAAATGTGACATCAGGATTGGAGGAAGCTTCATTAACAACCTACGTTATGTAGACAACACAACTTTGCTCACTGAAAGTGAGGATGACTTGAAGCACTTACTGGAGAAGACTGAAGAATACGGTCTGTAGTATGGATTACACCTCAATATAAAGAAAACAAAAGTTTTCACAACTGATCCAAAAAACAGCATCACGATAAATGGAGAAAAGATTGAAGTTGTCAAAGGCTTCATATTACTTGGTTCTACAATCAACACCAACAGAAGCAGCAGTCAAGATATCAGACAATCTATAGCACTGGACAAACTGGCTACAAAAGACCTCTTTCAAATGCTGGTGAGCAGAAATGTCTCCTTGAGGACTAAGGTGCGCCTGATCCAAGCCATGGTATTTTCAATTGCCTCATATGCATATGAGAGCTGGAAAATGAATAAGGAAGACCAAAGACGAGTCAATGCTTTTGAGTTGAGGTGTTGGGGAAAAATGCTGAAAGTACCATGAACTGCTAAAAGACCTAATAAATCTGTCTTGAAAGAAGTGCAGCCAGAACACTCCTTGGAAGTGAGAATGGCCAGACTTCATCTCACCTGCTTTGGCCATGTTGTAAGAAGGGACCATTCTCTGGAGAAAGATATCATGCTTGATAAAGTAGGAGGTCAAAGAAAGAGGGGGAGGCCCTTAACAAGATGGATTCACACAGTGGCTACAATGATGTTCTCAGGTATCGCAGGGGTCATGGAGCTAGCACAGGACTGGGCAGTGTTTCATTCTGTGTACACTGGGTTGCTATGTGTTGGAGAAAACTCAACAGCACCCAAAAACAACAATAACAACATTTGGACCTGGATAAACTGTCAGAAAGAAAGTCCCCAAACAACATCTGACTCATCTCAAAATTTGTTAGTACAAACATTAATGCCTTGAGATTTCAGAAATACACATAGCTATATTGATAAAAGATCATTTGAAACTTTCAGAGAAAGCATATTAATAATTAAAAGCATTGATAATTTTGTTAAATTCATGTATATGCAGATTCTGTTCTATACTTAAGTAACATTTATATGTATTCTACATGCTATCCATACTGTATATATTGTGTTTTTGATGAAAAAAAAAAATATATATATATATATAAGGTGTGATTGCTCACATTGGTAGACCATCCTCCATCTTCCTTGTGGTCCTCTACTTCATCTTCCTTATTTTCTTTTATTGTTGCACTCACTCGATCATATTAATGACACAGGAAGCCGGTCATGGGCGAGTGTGTAACCCCAATGGTACATTGTATCATTTTGGTAATAAGTGCCTTGGAATGACCAGTGCTGCCCCAAGCACCTGGAGGAGATATGGCACACCTGTGGACATAAATGGCTTGATCTGCACATGCCAGGTTTGTGGAAAACTGGAGTTGTTGTTGCTCACCCATTTGTAATTTGCTGGTGATGGGTAAGTCATTTGGCTGTTAACCAGCATATGGTTGGTTCAAACTCGCCAGCTGCATGGGAAGAAGATGGGGCAATCTACTTCCATAAAGATTTACAACCTTGGAAACCCATCGGGGGTTGCTGTGAGTTAGAATTGACTCGATGGCAGTAGTTTGGTATAGCTCCTTGAACTTGAAAATTGGATGAACACTAAATGTGTTTCACTAGCTCGAGCTCAGCTGTTGTTGTTGTTGTTATGAGTCATCAAGTCGGACCCGACTCATAGCGACCCCTCTTTGGGTTTCTGAGGCAGTATCACTAAGGAAGTAGATTGCCCTACCTTCTTTCTGAGGAGTGGCTGGTGGGTTTGAACTACCAGCCTTCTGGTTAGCAGTCAAGTGCCTTAGGCACTATGTTACCAGAGCTCCTCGAGCTCAGCTAGGTGAAGTAAAAATTGAGCCTCCTTCACATGTCCAAGCCACCACATGATGAGAGGGAATGGTTTGGATAAGGCATGCATATCATCGTAAAATAAAATTTGGGTTCTTTGAAAACTCCTTTGGGAAGCTAAATGTATTCAGGAACTAGGAAGAGCTTGGTTGACCGTGAGGCTCATGGTCTTTGGTCCCTTTCAAGAGGGCCCCATCATAGCCCTCCCATTGTCTGTGATTCTGCTCTGAAGTTGCCAGATGTGTGTGAGAAAGTTGACTCATCATCACTACCATCTTTTGTCATCAGGCTACTGGTTACTTAACGTCTTTGAATGTCTCCCTCTGTACCGTTTATGCCAGCATCTTTTATGTATATGCAGATTCTGTTCTATACTTAAGTAACATTTATATATATTCTACATGCTATCCATACTGGGAGTTTTGGTAGCATAATGCCTAAGGCACCTCCTGCTAACCAGAAGGCTGGCAGTTCAAACCCACCAGCCGCTCCTGGGAAGGAAGATGGGGCACTCTACTTCCATAGTGATACTGCCTCGGAAACCCAAGGAGGGGTTGCTATGAGTCAGGTCTGACTCGATGGCACATAACAACAACAACAACAACAACATCCGTACTGTATATATTGTGTTTCGTTTATGCCAGGTTTAAATATTTTCCCTTCTCAGCCTCTCTGACTTTTACTTCTCATCCATGCCCAGCTTGATAGCCTATATATGACATCCAATTTTGAAGTTTTTTGTTTTTTTTTTTTTCAAATTTATTATTTTGAGGGGTCAATAGGAAGGAAAATGAGTAATAAAAGTCTTCCTTGAACTGGTGCCATGTTCAGGGTACCTTGGTGGAGTGTGGAGGGAGGTAGTACAGTGCTTTTCTATTCCATAGTTTTCCTTGAGACACATTCTTAGTTCTAGGAATCCATCCTTGATGGTAATCTTCCATCCTTCCACATCTTAGCCAGCCTTATTGGAGAGGAGCTGAGAGGACTCCATGCCTTCTGTTTTCCCATGAAACTCATTTTCTATACATAGGCAATATCCCTGCATCTCTAATCTATAAGCTGGTTCCCATTTAACCACCTTTCTCATGTACATGGAAGCTGCATTCATTTTCCTAGGTGTGACGCAGGCACTGGGCCTTCTAGTTTTCCAATGAGAAGGTGGCAGCCATTCTGGAAGGACTGGAGGACTTACTCTGACCTCTCTTAACATCCATGTCTTGGCTAAGGTTTCCAAGAATCATGGACCAAGTCACTGAAATGTCCTAGGTCTCTGGTAGCGTAGTACCTAAGGCACTTGACTGCTAACCAGAAGGCTGGCAGTTCAAACCCACCAGCCACTCCTCAGAAGGAAGATGGGGCAATCTACTTCCGTAATGATACTGCCTCGGAAACCCAAGGAGGGGTCACTATGTGTCGGGTCTGACTCAACGACACATAACAACAACAACAAACAACATTCTCCAATGGGGAAGAAGCAGAGTCTGTTTCATACATTTATATCTGATAAATATTATATAAGGAACTCTGGTGGCACAGTGGTAGATTTATTAAATAATTTAATATATTATATGTGTACATGTGCATGTTTATATGCATATAAAATAATGAATTGGATTTCTTTCTATTTCTATGTTCTATAATAATAATTTTATAGAAACTATTCCTAAAAGGGTTAATGTTTCTTTAGTGTTTACAGAATTTACCCATAAAATTTATAATTTAATTTATAACATTTTTGAGGTATTTTTTTTTTTATAATCTTAGTTTCTGTTAGGGAGCTCTGGTGGCATAGTGTCTAAGGCATTTGACTGCTAACCAGAAGTATGGAGTTCAAACTCACCAACCACTCCTCAGAAGGAAGATCTGTAGAGATACTCCATTATTATCATTATAGGTCTTTCAGGTATTCTTCTTTTATCAATCTCAAGAATTGACATTTCTTAGGAAAATGTTCTTTTTATCTGGACTTTCTAATTCATAAGCATACATTTGTTCACTGCCATCTCTGATATTTTTGAACTACATATTTCCCTCTTAAGTTATAATTTTGTTCAGTTACTTCAAAAGATATTTTATTCTTAAACTTTTAAAGATCCAGCCTTTGATTTTATATCATAATTTTATTCATTTATTTTTGCTTCTATTTTGATAAACATTCTCTTCTTGTTGTTTTTAAAAGACAGACTTAAGGTTTCATGTTTTTAATTTTAATTGTTCATTTGAATGCTTATTTTCTTATTGCTTCCCTAACAGAAATACCATAAGTGGATGTCTTTAAAGAAGAGAAATTTATTTTCTCATAGTTTAGGAAGCTAGAAGTTGAAACTCAGAGTACGAGCTATAGGGGAAGGCTCTTTCTCAGCTCTGGGGGAAGATCCTTGTCTCATTCAGTTTCTGAAGCTCTGTTGTTCTTCAGGTCCTTGTTGATTTCTGTATGGCATCTATATTCTTCCATTTGAGATTCTTGTCTCTGTCTGTGCTTCTCCTTAAGTCTCAGAAATGATTAGGTTTAGAGTGCACATAACACTCATATGGCCTTGTTAACATAAAGAAAATCCTTTTTCCAAATGGAATTGCATTCATAGATTTGTTGTTGTTGTATGTGCCATCGAGTCGGACCTGACTCATAGAAAACCATCCTTGGGTTTCTGAGGTGGTATCACTATGGAAGTAGATTGTCCAACCTTCCTTCCAAGGAGTGGCTGGTGAATTTGAACTGCCAGCCTTCTGGTTAGCAGTCAAGTACCTTAGGCAGTATGCTACCAGAACTCCCATTCATAGATATAAGGGTTAGTATTACATCACATATCTTGTTGTTGTTATGTGCCGTCAAGTCAGACCCAACTCATAGCATCCCCTCCTTGGGTTTCTGAGGCAGTGTCACTATGGAAGTACATTGCTCCATCTTCCTTCTGAGGAGTGGCTGGTAGATTTGAATTACCAGCCTTCTGGTTCACAGTCAAGTGTCTTTGGCACTATGCTACCAGAGCTCATATATTAGGGAGACACAATTTCATTCATAGCATATCCTCTGTTCATTTTTGTTTTTCAGTTTGTATAATAAAGCTCATGTTACATAGCCATTTCTGTTCTCTACATCACTTTTTGTGTCTTCAAAATGGTAGTATCTCTTTCTTCTATCTTGGAGCAGTTTTCACAAGCTTGCCCTCACCATATCACTGAGAGTGTGATCTCCAGAGCAGCAACAATTATATCACCTAGGAACATCTTCTGGGAAATTCAGTTACAGATCCAGGTCAGCCTTCTGACTCTGAGTCCACATATTAACAAGATTCCTGAGTGACTGTGTTCCCTATCAATTTTCAAAAGTCATCCATGCCATTAAGTGGTTTTCAGCTGTGTCTGTTTTACTGGTGCTACTTTCAGTAGAAATTTCATTTCAGCACATATGGCAAGGATTCCTTCTTCTCTTGGCTTCTGAGCTTCTCTTTTCTCTGTGTGTCTGCCCTCACCTCGGCTTTTTTTTTTTTTTTTCCTTGTGCCTTCTTGTTCTTATTTTAAAGAGGGATACCCATTCATACATTTTGCAACTGGATGGGTATCATCAAAATATTTCAACTTTCACTTTCTAAGGTTCCAAACTTTTCATAGAACATCTTTTTACTTTATTCAGAATGTTTATTCTCAAAGTGTTTTTCTAGTGACATATAGGCATGGTGGCATTGGCCTTTCAGGCTCACTCTACCACATTGAAAGCTCTAGCCTGGAGAGAATAAAGTTCAAGATGAAGTTAACCCTTCCATGACCTGTGGGACATATATCACCATTCTACATTTTCAGCCTCTCAGGTTTCTTGTGAAACTGCTATCCCAATTTTAACACATGCTGCCACCCGGCAGAGACCTTTATAATTGTGTGACTCTAAAGAAAAGAGCCTCATCCTACAATACTACCACCAGATTCCACTTGGAACATATGTGTCTAAGATAATTGTATCAAAATCCACACTACCTCAAAAAAAATGTTTTTCCTTTGGTTTCAGCATGCCTTCCATTATTGAAAACACATGTTAACAGCAAAACATTCAAAGCAGAAAATAATTTTATCATAAATGGATTAATGTGCTCAATGTGATGGCTTGATTAACATTTATTTAAGGGAGATCTCCTCCAACTGCTAGTTAACTGACTAACACATCAAGTCAGACACGTCTTAAATGACAATTTCTACCCTGCACACATAGCTTCCATGCCCTCAGGACACCCATCTCTGGTTCTGATGTTTTCCTTAGAACTTCTGGTTGCAGAACATTTGACTGCCCCTCCCCACCCCAACCACTTTCATTCAGGGAGTTCTAAAACCGATCAGAGAGAAGAACTTGTGCATTAGAGGGCAGGGCAAGTCTCTAGTTCTGTGTGGTTCAGTGCTATTTTTCTCACTCTGATCAAAGGAACTTTTGGTGGAGTTGAAAAAGTTTTATATTGTGAGGTGGCCATTGAAGACTGGAAATGCACCTAATCCATCAAAATAACTGATTTTTTTTTATTTTAAATTTTTTAATTTAAAATTTAAATAGAAATATCCACATGTGGCTCATAACTACTGGACAACATAGTTTTAGACTGTGGAGCTCCTAAGTGCCATAGATTATAGACACAGAAAGTGTGAGTTGACTGCAAATATTTTTCTGATAACTTCAAACTCTTTGTACCTTTTCTCTTCAGAATACTGGACCTGTCATTATTTCCTTAAGAACTCCCTCATCAATGCACTCTGGTACTTTTGTTCCTTGCAGGTGTTCTAGGATCAGACAGATACTTTTCTCTTCAATTGAGTTTTCAGTTTTTAATACCAGTTTGAGCCTGTATGTGACTTTATCACTATAATGTTTGAAAAGTGCAAGGCAAGTTATCAGGCCTGTCATTTGCCTGAAATGACTATTTATTTCACAAAGACTGATATTTCTATAGTGATAGTGGATTCAAGCTTTGTCATAGAAATAGATAGCCTATTCTGGAAAAGTGCAATTTGTTAAGAGCTTAGCTGTCTTCTGCACCCCAGAGAAGTATCAGGTTGTGATTTTTATTTATGCATAAAACAATTTTGTACCTCTGATCGCATAGAGCCTAAGGCATTTGACTGCTATAACCAGAAGGCTGGCGGTTCATACCCACCAGCCACTCCTTGGAAAGAAGGTTGGACAACCTACTTCCATAGTGATACCACCTCGGAAACCCAAGGAGAGGTCACTATGAGTCAGATCCTACTCGATGGCAGTGTGTTGTGTTGCATTATGTATGCAGATTCTTGTGTTGATTACTGTACCAATTATATACTGCCATGATGATGCTGTGTAACAAACACCTATGAAGCCTTATTGCTGTACAATACTGAATGTTCTTTACATTCAGATCATCTCTGCTGACCTGGCTGCCTCACTGCAAGTCCTGATGTAGGTGGATCTTTAGCTGCCTGAGATGGTCTCAGCAGAGATGACTAAGAATTGTGGTCCTTGTCCTTGTGTTCCCAGTTTCCAAGGACCAGCAGGCTTGTGTGAGCATGGCTTTCCCACAGCAAGAGAAAGTAAATCCTGGATAATGGGGATACTAATGCAACCAACTTTCCACAATGGCTTCCTCCCAGCCCCCACAAGGAGTCTGTACTGGTGGACCTGTGGATAATTCTGTTAATCCATTTTTTACATATTTTGTAAAAGAAAATTAAAAAATCAGGATAACTTAAAAGTTGCCCTGTGCCTGTGCCTTTTCCACATGGAATAATAAGCACTTGATTTAGAAGACACCCCTTTGAATTATTTGGCTCAGCTCCTGAGTTCCTATTCCTGGAGAAATGACAGAAGTCTTTGCCCATGCTGCCCATGGCATGTGGTATCTGAGGAATCAGAAATGAATGCAAGATAAGTCACTACAGAGTGGATTCCAGTGGCTCAGTAATAACATGTAAAGTGAAAACCTGACTGTAGTGCTGGTCATGCACATAACCATTGCCCTGTGCTCTCAGACATTTGGACATCCTAAGTGCAGGCCAGAAATAACATAGGAAGGGCAACTAGCTGGCTTTGTTTCATTTGGGTTTAACAAGATTAGACTCAGAGAGCCAGGAGCCTCCTGGAGGGCTGCATTTATCTGTGATCATCACTGAACTTGCAGGCATCGGCATTGGCCTGATAAGGATTCTGTAGCATGAAGATGCACAGGACCATTTCATCCAATTGTCCTGACATAAGAACACATAGAGCCTGATAGAGAGTTCAGCCACAATGCAGGCCACAGCTCCTCCTTGGAGTGCTTTTTGAAGGGGTAAACCTGAGGAGGGCCCTGCTATCTCCTCTCCCTTTCCACGTTTTACTCACCCCCACTCAAGCCTGTGATTCAGTGAGCATTGCCCAGTGCCTACTGTGAGTATCACTAGGCCCTGGAAATAATCATGAATAGGAGAGAACACCTTACTTTCATGTCTCACCTGGGGGCAGTCAAGGGGCTGCAAGTCAACAAATATGTAGACACTAAAATTGTACACCACTATGCATAAGTCAGTTTATGGTGCTGTAGTGGCTTGCATGTTGTGTGATGATAGAAGTTATGCCACCAGTATTTCAAATACCAGCAGTGTCACTGTGAAGAATAGGCTTCAGTGGAATGTCCAGACTAAGAGACACTAGGAAGAAAACCTTGATGATCTACTTCTGCAATTCAACCATTGAAAACCCTATGGATCCCAACACAACATTATTAGATATAGTGATGGAAGACGAGCTCCCTAGGCACTCAAAATACAGTAACCAATACCATGGACTAGAGAATTCCAGCACCAGTAAAGATGGTGCTGGACTAGTCAATGGTTTGTTCTGTAGTACATGTGATCTTAAAGAGTTAGATCCTACTTAACAGTGAATAACATTAACACCACAATTGTTGATTGTTTTAAGTGTAATGAAAACACTGAAATAGTGTAAGTTGAGGAAAGCAACACAACACAACCACTGCCATGGAGTCGGATCCGACCCACAGCAACCCCTCCTTGTGTTTCTGAGGCAGTATCACTACAGAAGTAGAGTGCTCAACCTTCCTTCTGAGGAGTGGCTCGTGAGTTTGAGCCACCAACCTTCCAGCTAGCAGTCAAATGCCTTAGGCATTACGCCACCAGGGCTCGTAAGTTGAGGAGAGAAGGCCTGTTATAGTTTAGATTGTAAACTTAGCTGGGCCATAATTGTAAGTGGTTTACCAGTTATGATGTAGCTATCTTCCATGGTGAAGTCTGATATAAGGTAATCACCTCCATGATGAGATCTCCTATGAGAAATCATTTGAAAGGAATTTTCGTTTAGGATGTAGCCTGCTTCCAATGTATATGGAACAACTCTGGGAAAGGTCTCTGGTTTTTTGCTCAGGATCTTGCATCTGGTTCAGCAACGTCTGGACTTGAACCAGTGGCCTGGCATATTGCCTGCTCATCTTGGGATTGTTGCTTTCACTGCCTGTGTACCAACAGCCTTCCATTTTACCTGCCACTCTGGGATTTATCAATGTCTGAAGATAGCAACCTGCTAATCACAGGTTCATCAGCCCCTGCAGCTGCTTGAGTCAGGAGAAGCCTTTAGCTTGACATTTAACCCACAGACTTAGGACTTGCTAGCCTTTACAACTACTGTCGAGTCAAACCCAACTCATAGCGACCCCTTGAGAAAGACTGGGTAAGAGAAGAAATCAAAATTGAAATTCAAAAATTCCTTGAATCAAA
>NW_006921733.1:4045764-4051658 GCF_000298275.1 Orycteropus afer afer
TAAGTCTACTAGGTCTGAATGTTTTGTCTGCCTCTCAGCAGCACTGTGAGCATGACCAAGCTCATTACTATGTCTAAGCCTTAGTTCACTCATCTGCAAAATGGGAATAACAATAATACTGCTCTAGTGTATTTGTGAGATTAAATGTGTGCATAGTAAAATGTGTGATAGGGCTGAGCACTGAACCAGTCACATAAAGCAGGGATATGGCAGGTTGCAATTCTGGCCACATTCCTATGGTGTTGTTCAATCTTCAGTATTCACTTTTCCAACTCTCCATGGATGCTGTTGTTTGGATTTACTTTTTACTTTCCGCATCCTCTAAGATTTACTATCCATTTAAAAAAAAAAAAAAAAAAAGCATATTGAATGCAGACACCTTCTCCCTCACTAGGCACCATCTTTCTCTCTTCTCTCTTTTTCTATCAGCACGTGTTGCAGCTGTAGGTACTTTAGGCACTGCTCTATGTCAGTAAAAAAAAAAAAAAAACCACACAGGCAAAAATGCATCTACAAAACGAAATACTGCAGAGAGCCCCATCTAACCACATTTCTCATTTCCTTCTCACTGTCCAGCAGAGGAAATCTCAGATTAGAAGCCCATGACTATGGCTGTGGAAGTGGAGCTGGATGTTCATTAGGTTCTTCTGTAGGCAAAACTGCAATTTATTAGGGAAATATTAAAGATATGTATGAGTGTTGGGGACAGAGTCCAGATGTCTTTGAGGCTGCTGTGTCCCTGGTTCATTTTCATTAACTAGGCTGGAGATCTCAAGTTTCCAGACTAAAATTCTTCAGCCCTTTTCTGTTTTTTAGCAAAATCTCAGGGATAACAAAATCCAGGTAATTCACACAATAAATCCACTTACACCAATTCTGCCATGATTTCAGGCAACTTGGGTGAGGATGTTGTGACTTGGTTTGTGGTCCCTCATGCTGCAGAGCTTTCTTGATCCCTCTTTCTGCTCCTACCTGATTTTTTTCCATTACTCACTATCTTGGTAACACACCAGTCCTCTATACTTCTTCCATTATAGCATCTCAGAGCCTGTCTTCTGTAACCTGAAAAGGTTCTTGCATCTCACTCTCCCCGCTGAAAGGGTTTTCTAAGTATTTCTTCCACATGGATGGGAGCAATAGATCGTGTACCTTTTTCCACAGGTAAATATGAAAAGGGCTCCATCAATTTCATAGCCAGTATTATACTGAGATGAAAAGATCCATGTAACTATTGTCCTGGGGCAGAAAATAAAAGCAGTAGCTGCTTTGATGGAATGAAGAGAATTCTCACACCTATTCTTCATATGTCAATATTATTAATATGAAGCACTGTATATAATGTTAGCCTGACACACATGTTGTCACTAAACATTTTGGACAGGTATGTGTTTGTATTTCTGTTTGGTGTATGTATGTATGTATGTGTGTGTGTGTGTGTGTGCATGGTGTTGATAGTGTATGTTTTGTTTATGTGTGTGATGTGTGTATGTGTTTTAGGGTGTTGTTGGGTAATGAATTAGAAAACACTAAGAAATAATAGAGCTCTGGTAGCATAGTGCCTAAGGCACTTGACTGCTAACCAGAAGGCTGGAGGTTCACACCCACCAGCCACTCCTGTGAAGAAAGGTTGGGCAATCTACTTTGGGAGCTCTGGTAGCATAGTGGCTAAGACACTTGCCTGCTAACCAGACAGCTGGCGGTTCAAACCCACCAGCCACTCCTCACAAGGAAGGTTGGGCAATCCTACTTCAGTAGTGATACTGCCTCGGAAACCCAAGGAGGGGTCGCTATGAGTCGGGTTTGACTCGACAGCACATAACAGCAACAACAACAAGAAATAATAATCTTAATTATCAACTCTGGGTGAATTGGTACCAAAATATGTAAGAAGAATTAAAATATTTGAACATTTTAAATAGAACTATTTTTATAAAAAATCATATTAGCAGAACTTTATTCTAATTTAGCTTCATAAACATCTTTTATGAATATTAACTTTCCAATTTCCATAAAGCTTGCCAGTATTTTAACCTAGAAGGACAGGGTATTTCAGTTGACCATAAAGTCAAATGCTCTAGAAAATATACCAATAACTATGTATTGGTTATGGATTAGAGAACATAAATTGGATGGGTCTTCTAGTGTGTGTCTGCATGACATGTGCATGGCATTTATATAGAAAACTTCAGCTTCGATCCAGATTTGTGGAATATGTTGTTGTTTTCTCTAACTGCAATTCTCAGACATTTCAAAGTCAATGAACTTTTCCCAAACCTGCTGCCTAACCAGGTACACAAAATGACATACTTTTCTCCATGATTCCCTTAGCCCCTGCATTTGTGTTAAAGCAGACAAATCCATCAGAACTAGCATGTACTTGGTGCTTTACTAGTGTTCTGATTAGGATCTTCTGTGGATAGGGATAGAGTTTGCTCATACCTGAAGCCATAATAGGTTTGTTGTGAAGAGTCATGTGGAGGGCTACCTAGCAAAAATGGGATCCTGAGCTTCAAGAAAGGTAGAACTTGTAGGGTGACTGAGGCTTCATGGTGACTCTCAGAATCTCAGGAGAAAGCATCTTCTTCCTTCTTCAGATCCACCATTCATTGGTCACAGCCAGGATAGTCAGTTGTAAAACCCCCACAGGAACTATGAAAATTTCCCTCCCTGGAGACAAGCAGTAAACACTCTATAAGGCCATATTCTGTGACCCAGGGTATAGCCATAATCTCTGGTGTCTTCTTGTCTTAGTATGAGACTGTGTCCTCAACCATATACTCTCTGTTTTCTCTACCTCTATTATTTTTTCTGCACTTTACTCTGCAGGTGAAGATGACATCACCAGCCTCTCCTTTCTTACCTTTTATAGTCAGCTCCATTTGTATCTTTACAGTCTAATTCATTTCCATGGAAGGGAATTGCTATGTCTACGTTCTGACTTTTAAGTCAGATGGTACCATAGATCCCTGAAGAGCTAATGGTTGCCTGTCCTATCAGCTGGACTATGGTGGGGGAGGAGTACAATTCTAGTGAAATATAGTACAGAACATGATGGTCAAGTTGTTTCACTTTCAACTGTAAGTAGATTGTTTTCCTTCAGTAGACAGAGTAGGAAATGGAATAGACTACCTAGAGGTTTGGGAGCTCTGGTGGCATAGTGCTTAAGGCATTTGACTGCTAAACAGAAGGGTGGTTGTTCAAACCCACCAGCCACTCATTGGAGGGAAGAATGGGCACTCTACTTCCATAGAGATACTGCCTCAGAAACCCAAGGAGGGGTCACTGTGAGTTGGAATTGACTCCACAGCAGTGACTTTGGTTTAGTGATCGAGAAGTATTGTCTCCCAATCTATGGTTGGTTTAACCATTTGATACCGGAGGCTTAGCTCTCTTTGGGCCATGATAGACATTCTTTCCATGACTGCATCTATTTCCAATTGCTAACCAAGCCAATTACAATTCATATTCAGTGACATTGAAGCCACATATTCTCTTTGAAAAGATAGATACTCACATGTGAAAAACTCTGGAGGGTGAGAATCTAGCTCAGAAGAAGATTATCATAAATAAAGTTGAAGCGGGAGTTCAGCTTAGACTTCCAGAATACAGCCCATGGCCCTGCAGTTACTTCAACACATCACATAGAAAGTCACATAATTAAATCATAATCTAACCAATATTATCCACACACATTGTTTTTCTCTGTGCTATAAAGATTAAATAGCCACCAGAGAAGGAGAAGAACAATAATTAAAGATAAGGACTTCTTTAGAAACCTCTTTATTAACCCTCAATTTCCAAAGTAAACAAAATAATTTTGTAACATTTAAAGTTATTGTCTTGTTTTTCTTGATAAAGTTGATCTATAGTATCCTGAAGACCTTTTCTTTTTAATTCTAGTTTATCAGTGTATATTGTGAAATGTCTTTAGTCATGGTGCTCTTTGGGGAAGGGGATTCTTTGTATTCTTTATCTAGAAGCAGTTCGCCTTTTTCCGTTTCCCCTCAACTTTAACAGCATCCCATGCTCTGTGTGTTTCAGAATCACCACCACAGCAGCATGCATGATGGACCTGAGGAGGTACCCACTGGACGAGCAGAATTGCACTCTGGAGATTGAAAGCTGTGTGTATCTACATTGGTGGCTCCTTTATGTCATAGCCTTTATTGTCATTATTTAGGATCTTTTCCATGCCATACTTATAATGTTTCTGGACATAGTTTTTACTATCTTAAAGATTAGAGGCTTAATTCTCTATTGCTCTTGTTGTTGTTTTGTGCCTTCAAGTCTCTACTCAATTTTACTGTCATAAAAAAGAGTTAGACTCTGTATAAAAGAGTTCTCCATTTTAATCTAATTAAGAGAATCTATTTGCTTTGTTGAAGTACGAGTCAACTAATGCTCCCCATCTTGGTCATTCAGTGAGATGATGGCAAACATGGAGATGCAATTTCTTATAATATATTTCATCATGCATGAATGATCATGCTACCGGAACTCTGGGCACTCATTTCCCATCAGGAACTTTATATCAGCTTTATGTGCAATTTATTTCAGCCTTTCAACAATTTTCTTCAATTTCAGGAGTATTCAGATGCTTTATTGATAATTCAGCAAAGAGTATTGCTATATAAAGGATGAGAGCTGTATTTATATCAACTAACAACAAATGTTCCATTTGATCCTTGAGTTCTCCTAGCATGTTCAATGTTGTGCTGTTGTTGTTGTTTATCTTAGTCTACCAGAGACCAGTTTCAATAATTAGTTTTAATGGACCTTAATGGAACTTGTCAATATTTATACTGAATTTTTTTTGGTGGATAATTACTTTGACTTTTCAGTACCCCTTGGTGCAACTGTGGTGAGATGAGAATCTATCCCTGTGAATAAACATTATTGAAAATCTCCCCACTAATAGGTTAGTGTTAAATGCCAATGGAGCTGCCCCTGAGGGGTTCCCCTCACTTCCACACCTCCATTTCTGTCATCGTTGCTGAGAGCTGTTCTTTCTGAGAAGATGAAGGATGTGAAATCAAGTCAAGTGATGAACAGTTGAATTGTCTGGGATATTAACATGGGAAATAGAAGACGTAAGGGAAAGATGATGATTTTTTCCAATAGTTGAAGAACTATGATAGAAAAAGATAAGTGGATTCTGTGTAGCTAGAGGGAATAAAATGAAGCAAGAGAGAAGGGAGAAGATAGGAGCTGGAGATGACAGTGATCCAGAGGATAATGGATGGAAGGTAGAACCAGAGAGATTGCAGGAACCATGAGGATCAGTGATTCCCCAGCAATAGCCCATTTGTTTGTCTTGCATCACAGATCAGCCATCTGTCTTTTTGCTATATTATATTATCAAATCAGAGACTGTTATAGTGAGATGACATTTTTCTTCAGATTGGTGTCTTAATTGATCATACGGATAAAGTTAAATGTTTCTGGTCTGTACAAGTAACATCAAACCTTGTCCTATATATGTGTTCTTAAGAAGTATTGGTTGATTGATTACTTTGTGAACACTAAGCACTGTGCTAAGAGCTTGATTGCGAGATATAGTCAGGCTAATAGGCACTCCTCTTTCTGATGAGATCACATGTTAAACCACTGTCCCACAAAAACTAACATTTCCAGCAAAATACCTTTATAAGGTTGGCCTATGTATGGCCAAAAGAACCCTATGTAATCATCAGGTGGAGCCAAGAAGAACAGTACTTTGCTCTAAGAGTTGCTTGTGATATCAAACACTTGTGGGTTGAATGTACCCTCAGTGTGTTAATTTTTCAATAATTTTTTTTTATTATTTTTTTAATTAGGATTTGGGTGAAGATTTACAGAGTAAATTCACTTTTCATACAGCACTTCACATATACTTTGTCTCATGTCATTGACCA
>NW_006921733.1:4052283-4057805 GCF_000298275.1 Orycteropus afer afer
TGCGACTATGGTCCCAAGCCCGCAGGATCAACTACTCGGTCCCTCTGGGTAGCTGGCTGTGACCAAGTAATGACCATAACCTTGCCCCTTCTCAGCTCTACTATACACCTGGGAATTCTGATCATTCACATGAACTTATAGGCCCAATTTTTCAATAATTTTTGAAGCTAATTGTTATTTCAGAATTCCTCATACTAGAACCCTCTTGTTCACATGCAATCATCTTCTCCACTGCTGTTAAAAAAAAGTTGCCATTGAGTTGACTCAGCTTTGACTCATGGTGACCCCATTTCTGCATTATGTCCAGGCAAACTCTATATCAAGTTTTACATGCCCTTGACTTTTCAACACCAGCTCAGTACCAAGCAAGCAGCCGAGGTAAATGGATATTTGAAAGTTATTGCTTCAATGACTGGTTTTCTGTTAGAAAAATGCATTAAGCAAATCTACTTTATGTATAAGAAAGCTGTTACCATATTTTTCAGCATATAACACACCCACATGAATAACATACACATGCATATAATGCACATCATGCACATAAGAAACTTAATGCTTGAAGAGGTTGTGCAGTTTCAAAAAAAAAAAAATCATGTGTGCATGGTTTGCATAAAAATATAATAGTTCTGTTTCACAGGCACCAGTTTCTTTAGCCTTGCAATGACACACAGTGATGATGCTACTGTCCCCTTGTTCCTGCTTCTCTCTCCTGGCAGATGGCTATACCACAGATGACATTGAGTTTTATTGGAGAGGTGGGGACAAGGCTGTCACTGGAGTGGAACGAATAGAGCTCCCACAATTCTCCATTGTGGAGCACCGCCTGGTCTCAAGAAATGTCGTCTTTGCCACAGGTGAGTTCTGTCTCCACTCTCACTACCCAAGGTACACAGTCTGTTATGAGATGCACTATAACTGACTTAGAGTAGCAGGTTATCCAGATCACTCAGTACTGTGTCATCTCGTGCCCTTTTCTACATAGCTCAAGGGATTTGCCTGAGTAGGTGATGCTCTCTGTGGCTATTTAACAATTAAAAGATTGAGGGTAAAATTAACAGGAGACAGGAAAGAACTAGGAAGTAAACCAGAGGAGTTAGAGCTATTCTCCTTCCAGAGGTAAGCTACCTTTCTGAAACAGTGGTCAGAAGGTTGTGTTTTAAACCCACCAGCTACTCCTTGAAAGGAAGACTGAGCAATCTACTACCATAGAGATACTGCCTCAGAAATCCAAGGAGGGGCCGCTATGAGTCAGAATTGACCCCACAGCAGTGACTTTGGTTTAGTGATCTAGAAGTGTTGTGTCCCAACCTATGATTGGTTTAACCACTGGATACTGGAGGCTTAACTCTCTTTGGGTCATGATGGGCATTCTTTCCATGACTGCATCTATCTCCAATTGCTAACCAATCCAATTATAATTCATATTCAGTGGCATTCTGGGAATAGGCAATGACATAGGAGACCAGGTCCTACCTTCAGGACCTTCTAATCTTGGGGAAATTCTCAGTAGACCATCCTCCTTTAACTGATATTTCCCAAATAATTTCACACAGTTTCTTATGTAGTTGATGTTTAGCAGGAATTCAACCTTAGTAAGCAACCTTAAATATAATCAAGAGACAATATATACATCGCTTAAGAACTCACTACCAGAGCTTTTTCCTCATTCTGGAAATATATAGTAGTGTGACCTTCAGCAATTTATTGAAACTCTCTGAAAAACAGGAATATCAATAGTGTCTAATTCATAGGGTTATCAAAAGAAATATATAAATTAATATAAATAAAGGGCCTAAAATAATGGCTATTCCACAGTAAACTGATTAGCTACAAATTAAAATGTGTAGGACCAAGAATGTATATTTTGAGGGAACTGAGAATAGACACTAGAGTGGCTGACTAGAGGTTTGCATAGTAGCAAACTGTAACATTATTTTCCTGGACTATTGGACATGATGTAACTAACTCCCAATTGTTTGCTTGAGGGTTTATTAAGAGAAAGAATTCTTGGGATTCATTTCTATATTCTTAATACATATCCCATTGCCTAATTCACTTGATAAATAGTTTGAAAACTGAACCGTTACCAAATTGAGAAAAGAAATCTGACCGTGATTACTAAGTATATAATCAACTCTAGTAAAATGAAACATTTTTACAAAAGAAATTATATATAAATTAATGACATTATATATATAAATATTTAATGTACTAAAATGTTATATGTTAAAGAAAAATACACATAATGCATGTGTTAGCTATGTTAGTCATGTTTTAAAGACATTAAGTGATTGAGTTAGTTAATATAAGCAGATAATTATTTAGTTCCTACTAGGATTAAACACTCCTCGGAAGGAAGATGGGCAATCTGTTTCTCTAGTGATACTGCCTCGGAAACCCAAGGAGGGGTTGCTATGAGTCGGGTCCGACTCGAGGGAACATAACAACAACAACAACAACAAGTATTAAGCAAATGCATTTTGAAAAAAAAGAAAAGTTATTTCAATCTTTTTGCTACTCAAAAAAATGAAGCAAGATTGCATTACTTTAACTTCTAATCATAATAATGGTATTCTTTATTACAATTTTATAGTGACTTGTTTTAAAATATGTGTTCACTAATGTCATTTAGAGACTGAGAGTTGATAAACATATTAGCCTGAATTAAAATACAGGAAAACTGATGTCAAGGAATAATAATGATTTGAGTAATTTTACATTGTAAAATAGAAGAGACAGAGATTAATCTGTAAGGTCCTTGATATATAGGAATGCCTTATACATTTTGAGAATTTTTTTGATAAATATTTTAAAATTAGTCTTTTTAAACTGTTTTTAAATGATCATTTCCAACATGTTTGCATGTTGATTCTATAAGGGCTCTTACAATTATGCCAATAAGGATGATGACAAACATTCTCTGTAGTCTCATTCACAGGTAGCTGTGTCACCTTAAACTCTGATATGAATGGGCCTTACACTCTTGATGGAGAACACTTATTTACTAGTTCCTAATAACTGACATTGGGATTGAGGCTTCCAATTTCCAAACACAGGCCCCTGGGATTGCTTAATCTAACAGCCAGCAATCATCTATGGCAGAAAATTAACCTTTTGCCTATTGTATACATTGCCACCATACAATATTTTCTTTAAGCCTCTGTCATTGTTAGGTGCCATCAAGCAGCCCCTGATTCATGGCAACTCCTTACACATCCTCAGCCTCCACCAAATTCCAAAAGCTTTTAAAGACTGTCTTCTGCTACAAGGTAGAATCCAGGTTTCTTACTCCATGTCCACGTCTAGCTCCAGCTTCCACTGTTTCTATAGTTTTCCTCACAAGTCTTTCCAACTCCAAACTGTTAGTTGTTGCATGTAATGCTTTTTATTTCCTCCCAACAACTCATGCCTGAGTTTCTACCTAAAGATTTTGTTCCCTTTTGATATGTTTTCTTTCTCCAAATCCTGCATATTCATCAATAGAAAGTTCAGATGCCAGAACTTCTGTCAGTCTTCCTTCAGTGTTTCTGCCAATTATTATTATTATTTTTTCCTTTGAGAAAGCTTTGAATTACGCCCTGACTGCATCATTCCTCTATCAATCTGTATCGTTATTATCGTATGTATGCAAATATTTAGTTAATATCTTTTGAATTAATGTATTTGTTTACAACCATATATTTAAGATTCCCACCAGATTCCCAAATTCCAAAATCCTGATTCTCCTAGAAGTCAAACAGGAAAGAGAAAAAAAGAAAATAATTTATTTTCATTGGGCCCATTTTACACCATTCATTACTAAAATCTACTGGATTTATTAGAAAGTTTTGGATCTGTTACCAATATTCTTTCTTTATCCACAAATGCATTTTTAATGATACAATTTCTAGAGTAAGTACTTAGATTCTTTGGCACCTACCAGCTATAGGATTGAGTCAAATCTGAAAACACACCTGGACCAGTCTTTCCAAGAAAGCGAAGGGAGGCCAAATGGAAGGAAATCTAGAAGGGCAAAGGGAAATAATGCTTGAGGGGTCCAGTCAGTCCTCCAGCTTGCTGTTACCACAATTGGAAATAAAGTGCCATCTCAGCCCTGATTTAATCATTTAAATGAAGAATGCATTTACTATAGTCAATAGCAATAGTACATTCAGATTTCTAATTCATTTAATACAATTCTGTAAAACCCTCTAAGACTTGTGGTTGAATTTCTGAAAATATTGTAAATATAATTTTAAAGTAAGTACAAATTTATATTAGTCCAGGTCTTTGAAATTGCTTTGATTTAAACCTGAAAACATATTGGTCTTATAAGTAAGCAATGGGAATATTGCAAAACAATTTTACTGAACTTTTAAGCAAGTTCTAAATAAACTATCCATAATGATCTAGAATTTGAGGTCTGTACATATCTTTGAGAAAAAAGTTTTTTTTTTTTTTTTTTTAAATATTCAATCATAATTTTCTGATTAGTGAATTTAAAATCAGAGATCCAAACAGGTATCTAAATAAAGGAAACATTCTCATTCTTGTATGTAATTTTTGTTTACTTAAAAATAATAAATATTATATGTTAAGAATATGCCAAACATTTCCAATTAAATGCACTTAAACTGATCCCAATGTATCAAAAATGTGAGAATTTTAAATAAATTGTCCTACCTCAGTTGGTGAAACTTCTAATAAGCTTTACTTAAGTAAGACTTAAATAGAACTTTTTTCATAGTTCCTTTTTTTTTTTTTTTTAACAGAGATTTATAGATTGTTACAGCCTTTACTGGTAATTTTAAAGCTCTATAGCTCTTCTCTAAGTGCATAAACAAAAAAATAGAAAAAAATATCAATATATTGCCAAATGAATAATAATAAAGTCAACAATCATGTAACCACCATCAGGTCAAGAAGTAGAATGTATTCAGTCTCCCAGACATCCCTACTATGAACTCTTCTAATTTCTTCAATTCTCTCCTTCACAAAAGTAACACAATTTTTCTCACTATAGTTGTGTCTGGTTTTGAACCTTATTTAATGGGATAGCAGATTTTAGATTGTTTTGTGACTCCCTTTTCTAACACAATATTATATTGGAAACTTTGTTTGTCACTGTGGTTCATCAATTTTCTTTTATTACTGTGTAAAATGTTGTTATGTTGTTAAGTGCTGTCGAGTCATTTCCGACTCATAGCGACCTCATGCACAGCAGAATGAAACACTGCCCGATCCCGCGCCAGTCCCACAATCCCTGCTATACTTGAGCCCATCATCGCAGCCACCCACCGTGTCAATCCATCTCGTTGAAGGCCTCCCCCTCTTTTGTCGACCCTCCACCCTACCAAGCATGACATCCTTCTCCAGGGAATAGTCTCTTCTTACAACATGACCAAAAGAGGTGAGACGAAGTTTGGCCATTCTTGCTTCCAAAGAGCATTCTGGCTGCACTTCCTCCAGGACAGATCTGTTAGTTCTTTTAGCAGTCCATGGTACTTTCATCATTCTCCGCCAGCACCACAACTCAAAAGCAT
>NW_006921733.1:4060085-4067801 GCF_000298275.1 Orycteropus afer afer
ATGCGTTCCATTTCCTTTTTGACAACTTCCAATTTTCCTAGATTCATACTTCGTACATTCCATGTTCCGATGATTAATGGATGTCTGCGGCTGTTCCTCTTCAGTTTGAATGGGGCCACATTAGCAAATGAAGGTCTTGAAAGCTTTCTCTTTTCCATATGAGTAATGCTGGCTTTACTCAGATGTTGCAACTCTTTCCCAGTCCTATTTTGAGAGCGTTTTAGCCTAAACAGACTGTTCTTAAAGGTGTGCGGTAATGTACCAAACAGTGTTTCTTTGCTATTCATAAGTATAAAATAGATCACAATTTATTTATCCACTCTACTACTGGTGGACATTTATGGGTAATGCTACTATGAACATTCTTGTCTGTTTTTTGTTTACTTTGTTCTTTTTTTGTGTGTGTGTGAATATATGTAAACATAAATGTTGAGTATAGAAGCTCTGGTGGAACTGTGGATAAATTATTGGGCTGCTAACCAATGTGTCAGCAGTTTGAACCCACAGCTTCTCTGCAGGAGAAAGATGAGGCACTCTGCTGCCATAAAGATTTACAGCCTTGGAAATTGTATGAGGCAGCACTAATCTGTCCACTGGGTTACCAAGAGTCAGAATTGAATTGATGGCAGTAGGATATACCTATAAATGGAATTCTGAATATTCAAACTTAACTTATTATGCTATTTTTTTTTTCAAAATGGTTGTACCAATTACTTATACCGATTTCATGAGTTACGCATGAGAGAGTTTCTTTTGCCTACATGATCACTAAAATGGACATGACATGAAAGTCATCTGGTGGATATTGGATATTCAGTGATATCTCATTGCATTTTAACTTTCATTTCTCTATTCATTACTGGTATGGAGCACCTTTCCAAAATTGGCTATTTGGTAATGTACAGACCTTCATTTATCAACATGGTTAAATTCCAAAGACCAGGTTATCATACAAAAATTTGTGTTGTGCAAAGATGGAGAATGAGCACATCAGATCATAAGGTAGCAGATAATGAAATCATTACATCACTGCCAGAATATATCATTACATAACTGCAAAATCATGTCATTCCTTACTGCCAAATTACATAACTGTCAAACCACTGAGAATCATGGCCCAGGCAAGTTGACACATAACCTTATTCATTATAGCCAGCTTTACTCTCACCTTGCACTTTGACATCTGTTATTGTCAGATATACATTATTAATGCACTGAATAGTCAGATAGCAAGTTTTTTCTATTGTGATAATTGGGAAATATCTCATCATGAGATAGTCAATTAGCAAGGAGTAGGTGTAAACTTTTGTGAATTGTCTGTGCAAGTCTCTTTTGAATTGTGAATTTCCTGTACAAGTATCTTTTGAATTGTGAATTGCTTGTACAAGTCCCTTTTGAATTGTCTGTCCTTTCTTATTAGTCTGTAGGAGTTGCATTCTGGATGCAGGCTTAGTATATGTTATATGTGTTACAAAAATTGACTTTTTGCATTTGGATCCAGTCCACCTGGAATCAAATTTGGGAAATGGTGCGAAGTATGGTGTAGTTTCATTATTTTCCTGAGCACCATCTCTCTACAACATCACCTCTTTTGTGGATGGAGGGTTTGTATGGACAGGGATTGATTCTGGCACTTTCTACTCTGTGCATTGTTTAAAGTCCATTTTTAAAATGGCTTGTCTTTTTTATTAGGAGTCCATTTTTAGGAGTTTATTTGGTGGAAAGTGACATCTTTATAAATCTCCCAATCCCCGTATATATTTTGTCTCTCCATTTTTAGGTCTTTGTAAATTTATCTCAATAACATTTTAGTTTTCTGTTTAGACATTTCTCACATTTTTGTTAACTTTTACTAAGTGCTTGATATTTTCTGGTATTTTTATAAATGGCCATCACTTGTCTGTCAGTTTGTCATACTGTGGTGGCTTGCATATTATTGTGATGCTGTAAACTAGTCCCCTGGTATATCAAATACCAGTAGGGTCAGCCCTATTGGACAGGTTTCGACAGAGTTTCTAGAGTAAGAAAGACTAGGAAAAAGGACATGGCAATCTATATCTGAAAAATTGGTCACTGAAAACCTTATGAATAACAGTGAAATGCTGCCTGATATAGGGCTGAAAGATTAGCCCCTCTGGTTGAAAGCTATTCAAAACAGGAGTTGGGAAGAACTACTTCCTCAAAACAGTTGATCTTAATATGTGGGTGAAGTAAAGCATTCTGGAACTTCATTTGCTTATATAGAATGATTCAAAATGAGAAGAAACAGCTGAAAAAATTCATTAATAATTGTAAGAAGGAATGTATGAAGTATGAATTTAGGCAAGTTGGAAGTTGTGAAAAATGAATCAGCATGCATAACCATCAATATCCTAGGCACTAGTGAGCTGAAGTGTACTGATATTGGCCGTTTTGATTTGGGCATCTATATGGTCTATTGTGCCAAGGATGATCAATTGAAGAAGAATGGTGGTACTTTCATCATTAAAAAGAACATTTCAAGATCTATCCAGGTATCAAGACCTATCCAAGATAATATCCATTCATATACAAAGGAGATGAGTTGATGCAAATATTGTTAAAATTTATACAGCAACAACTAATGCCAAAGATGAAGAAATTGAAGATTTTTATCTAACTCAGCAACATGAAATCAATAAACATTAATAATTATTTGTGAGTGGAATGCAAAAGTAGGAAATAAAGGATTAGTAGTTGTAAAATCTGGCCTTGTTGATAGAAGTGACCCTGGATATCACTTGACAGAATTTGCAAGACCAATAACTTATTCACTGCAAATAACATTTCTGAACAACATAAATGTTTAATATACATGAAGACCTTACCAGATGGACTACACAGGAATAAAATTGACTATGTCTGTGGGAAGAGACAACTGAGAAGCTCCAAATTATCAATAAGAAAAAGATCAGGGGCCAACTATGGAACAGACCATCAATTGCTCATATGCAAGGTCAATTTGAAGCTGTAGAAAATTAAAAACAGAAACAAAATCCACAAGAGTCAAAGTATGACCTTAAATATATCCCACCTGAATTCAGAGACCATCTCAAGAACAGATTTGACACATTGAACACCAATGACTGAAGACCAGGCAAATTGTGAAATTATATCAAATATGAAGAAATCAAAAACTCATTAAAAATATAGGGAAGAGATTCAAAATGGAGTCTCATCAGTAATCACCTTCTATTTCCCTCCATCATCTTAGTGCTTGAAAAACTAGGTACAGAAGTTTGAATTAGGGATTTTGGTGCGCTGAACAGCTAACTGAATCAGACTGCAACAAACACAGAAGAGTAGAATTAGAGCAAAATCACGAGGAAAGAATTTAAGGAAGATCTACCAGACAGAGGGTGGATGGGCAGCTGAGAGAGGCCACTGGAAACTTCCCTGGGGGAGTCACTGACTGGCAGATGAGGGCGGCCACCTGAGTTCTCTGTGGGCCAAGAAAGAAGACACCCTATATCAGCATACCAATGACCACACTAACATACCAGCAAACACCCCCAAGATCTGCCTTCAGCACCTGCTTTTATCAGTAACTTGGGTAGGCTAGGTGCAAATGGGCGTGCACAGCACCAATGAAACCCAAGCGGAAAGCTCACTGGTGCTCCAAGAGGATGAGCTTGCTCCCCTCCTCAGCGTGTCACTGAGTGGGCTTGGGTCAGCTTGGGAAGCATTGAGAGGTCTGTGCTTGTCTTTATCACTGACATCAGGACCACAGATTACTAGCAGGCACTCTCCCAACTCCAGCACAGCTCAAATAGCCTGCATCTCTGGCGCCAGAGGTGAGTGGTATCACAGACAAACTCCTGAGCCATTTGTAGTCTGGGCAGATTGGTCCAGTGCTGTGGAGAGAGAGGAATCCGCAGCTGAGTGCGGACCCAGGAATTTGCCTTGGATCAGCTTTTTGGCTCCAAGGGGCCTGGGAAGTGGGGTCTTTGAGTGTGTTTGAGCCTGGCAGAAAGTGGTAACACCCTAATAACAGGAATCTTTCTGAAATTGAGCCACGGGCTTGAAACTAACAGTACCACGTCATCAGTAACAGCCTGCTCAAAGCCCTAGAAACTGACCCTAGCAACAGCAAGCTTTCCTTCTTCTGCTCCCACTTTCTCCACCAATAACTTCACTCATTCAATAGAATAAGCCATATTCAGCCAATTACCATAAAACCTCCTGGTTCGAACTCTAAACCCTCTTTACAACAAACGGAAACACATATCCACATTCCACACAGTGATTGCACCATCACAAAGAAAGCTGCAGAGCAACCCAGCATACCTGAATCAATAATAAAATAAAATATACCAGCTTCACCTTTTCAAAATATTAAACCATAAAACCAAGACAAAACACATCAACACGTAACCAGCAGTTAAGAAAACCTCAAAATGTCTAGGAAACAACAGGAATCCTCAAATTAAAAAAAAAAAAAAACAGGACAAGGCATAAGAAGCAAAACCACATACAAAGGTCTCATTACACACAGAGGAATAAGAGGCAATAGAATTATCTGAGAAGGAATTTAGAAGATATGTTTATAGAGCTATACAAGAGACTAAGGAAACCCCAAACAGAAACAAAGAGAACACAGACAGTTCCCTGGAGGAAAATCATTGAAGAACAAAATATTAAGATTAATGCACTATCAGACCTCATACAAAAATAGCAGTTAGAAATGCAGAAGATGCCTACTGATATGCAAACCATGAGCAGCAAAATGACAGAACTACACAACACAATAGAAGCTCAAAAGAGTAGATTAGAACTGGCTGAGGAATGCATATCCCAATTAGAAGACAAATCCCTGGACACTAGCCTGTATGAAGAAAAATCAGAACAAAGATTTAAGAGAAATGAAGAGAGCCTAAGAATTATATGTGATGACATGAGAAAAAACAATATAAGACTCATTGGAATTCCAGAACAAGAAGAGGTGAAAAAGACCACCGAGAAAATCGTGGAAGACCTACTAATAGAAAACTTCCCCCATATCATGAAGGAAGAAGAGATATTTGTCCAAGAAACTCATAGAACCCCACATAAGATAGATCCCAAGAGAAAAACACCAAGGCATATTATAATCAAACTTTCCAAAATGAAAGACAAAGAAAAAATTTTCAGAGCTGCATGGAAAAAAATAAATATTACTTATAATAATCAAACAGTTAGGCTGAGCTCCGATTACTCAGCAGAAACCATGCAAGCAAGAAGGTAAGGGGATGGCATAAAAAAAACTCTAAAGGAAAAAAACTTCCAACCAAGAATCCTATATCCAGCCAAATTATCCATGAAATATGAAAGCAAAATCAAGGCAATCTCAGACAAACAGAAATTAAGGAATTTTGTGAAAACCAGACCAACCCTACAAGAAATGCTTAAGGAACTCCTACCAATAGAGAACCCACAATAGAGACCAGCAAAACCAGGATATGTGATATCAACTCTAAAACCAAATCAGAAATAGATACTCAATAAGACCATAAAACATTCTACCTTAAAAACAAAGGAACTCAAGCAGCACACAACAACAGCAACTAACCTATCAGAGGGAATAATACTTCTAGGTACAGACCCTCAAATGGAGAGGGAAACACAATGATGTCTTTGCAGCACACACTATTCTAAAAAATGTACAGACAAGAATATACTGCAAGGTAACCACAGAGAATGGTAACAATTCTTCTAAGCAAATCCAGAAGGAAGGAAAACATATGGGCTTAATAAACACAAAACCAACTATAAAGAAGAAAAAGGAGAAAGCATTAGCCAACAAACTGATCTCAGCACAGAAATATACACGGACCAAGGAATCACCAATGACATGACAAAAAACCACAATAGTATGACACCAATCAACTCATACTTATCACTAATTCTACTCAATGTGAATGGACTAAATGCACCTATCAAGAGAAAGAGAGTGGCAGACTGGATAAGAAAAAAGACCCATTGATATGCTGCTTACAGGAGACACACCTTAGACACAAAGATAAAAACAAATTAAGAGTTAAAGGATGGAAAAGAACATACCAAGCCAATGGAAACCAAAAAAGGGCAGGGGTAGAAATTATGATTTCTGATAAAATAGACATTAAGTTGAAAAACACCTTAAGAGACAAGGATGGGCATTATATGATGCTGAAAGGGTCAATCAACAAAGAAGATATTGCAATAATAAATATTTATGCACCCAATGAAAATGCTCCAAAATATGTGAGGCAAACATTAACTGAATTAAAAAGGATGATAGACAACTCTACATTAGCAGTACGAGACTTCAACACACCGCTTTCAAGGAGAGACAGGTCAATGGGAAAAAAACCCAACAAGGATACAGAAGAGTTCAACAATACAATCAACCAACTGGAACTCATAGACATATATAGAGCACTTCACCCAACAAAAACACAATTCACATTCTTTTTCAGTGCACATGGATCCTTCTCCAGAATAGACAATATGCTATGACATAAAACAAGCTTAAATAAATTCAAAAGCATTGAAATACTGCAAAGCATCTTCTCTGAACACAGTGCTATAAAACTAGAAATTAATAATAGGAAGAGCAAGGAAAAAACATCAAACATGTAAAGGCTGAACAAATTTCTGCTTAAAAACTATTGGGTTACAGAACAGATAAAAACTTATTTCAGTTTTTTCTAGAAACTAATGGGAATGAAGATACATCCACCAAAACCTATGGGACACAGAAAAAGCAATACTCAGAGGACAGTTTATAGCAATAAATGCATCCATCAAAAAATAGCAAAGAAACAAAATCAACATTCCAACTTATCAACTCCAACAACCTGAAATAAAACAAAAGAATCCTACAGCATCTAGAAGCAAGATAATAAAGATCAGAGCAGAAATAAATGAAACAGAAAACAAAATAAAACAAAAAACTATAGAGAAAATCAACAAAACAAATAGCTGGTTCTTTGAAAAGATTAATAAAATTGATAAACCATTGTCAGACTTAAAAAAAGAAAAGAAGGAGAAGACCCTAATCACAAGAATTGTAAAAGAAAAACATGTCCTCAAAACAGAAGGAACTGAAATAAAAAAACATACTGACAGAATATTATGAAAAACTGTACACCAATAGATATGATAATCTAGAAGAGATGGACAAGTTTCTAGAATCACAAGACCTACCTAAAATATCCCACTCAGAAATAAAAAAACTTGAACAGAACCATAACAAGGGAAGAAATTGAACAGGTCATAAAAAAACTTCCCACAAATAAAAGCTCTGGCCCTGATGACTTCACTGGAAAATTATATCAAATATTAAGAGAAGAGTTAACACTTGTGCTACTCAAGCTATTCCAGAACATAGAAAAAGATGGAGCACTCCCAAACTCATTTTATGAAGCACGCATAACACTAATACCAAAACCAGGGAAAGACAACACTAGAAAGGAAAACTACAGACCAATATCCCTCATGAACACAGATACAAAAATCTTTAACAAAACCTGGCTAACCGAATCCAACAACATATCAAAAAATTAATACATTCAGACCAAGTGGGATTCATACCAGGTTTGCAAGGGTGGTTCAACATCAGAAAATCAATCAATGTAATCCACCACATAAACAAAACAAAGGAAAAGGACCATATGATTATATCAATTGATGCAGAAAAGGCATTTGATAAAATCTAACATCCATTTCTTTTTAAAA
>NW_006921733.1:4068386-4095353 GCF_000298275.1 Orycteropus afer afer
CAATACTACCTAAAGGAATCTATATGTTTAATGCAATCCCAATGCAGATTCCAACAAAATTTTTTAAGGACATGGAAAAACTAATTACTAATTTCATATGGAAAGGAAAGAGACCTCAAATAAGCAGAGCATTTCTCAAGAAGAAAAACAAAGTGGGAGGTCTCACACTCCCAGATCTTAAGAACTACTATATAGCTACAGTAGTCAAAACAGCATGGTATTGGTACAATGATAGACAGATAGACTAACGGAACAGAATCAAAAGCTCAGACATAGACCCATCCATCTATGGGCAACTGATCTTTGACAAAGGCTGAAAGCCCATTAAATGGGGAAGAGACAGCCTCTTTAATAAATGGTACTTGAAAACTGGATATCCAGCTGTAGAAAAATGAAACAAGACCCATACCTCACCCATACACAAAAACAAACTCAAGCTGGATCAAATACTTAAATGTAAAATCCAAAACTATAAAATTCATCAAAGATAAAATAGGGGCAAATCTAGGAGCCCTAATTTGCAGCATAAATAGACTGTCAAGCATAACCCAGAATGTGCAGGTGACAGAAGAGAAGCTAGATGACTGGGACCTTCTAAAAATTAAATCCTTGTGCACATCGAAAGATTTCATCAAAAGGGTAAAAAGAGAACCTACAGATTGGGAGAAAATCTTTGCCTATGACATATCTGACAAAGGACTTATCTCCAAAATCTACAGAAAACTTCAACACCTCAACACCAAAAAGACAAATAACCTAATTCACAAATGGGTAAAAGACTTGAACAGACACTTCATGAAAGAAGATATACAAACAGCCAACAAACACCTGAGAAATTGCTCACGATCATTAATCATTAGAGAGATGCAAATCAAAACAACAATGAGATATCATCTCACCCCAGCAATAATAGCAAAGTTCGATAGATCAGATAGTAACAAATGCTGGTGGGGTTGTGGAGAGATTGGAACACTTGTGCACTGCTGGTGGAATTGTAAAATGGTACAACCATTGCTGCAAATGGTATGGTGTGTCCTTAAAACCTGAAAATAGAAGTACCATTTGACCTAGCAATTCCATTACTAGGATATATCCTACAGAGGTGAGAAATAGTGCACAAACAGACATATGTACACCTATGTTCATTGCAGCACAATTCACCACAGCAAAGAGATGGAAACAACCTAAATGCCCATCAATGGATGAGTGCATAACCAAATTATGGTATATCCACACAATGGAATTCTTTGCCACATTAAAAAAAAAAACAACGAGGGATACACGAATCATCTCTCAATGTGGATGAACCTGGAGGACATTATGCTGAATGAAATAAGTCAATTGCAGAAGGACAAGTACTGTATGATCCCATTACTATAAAAAGAGAAAAGGGTTTTCTTGGGAAAGGGAACTCACTTAGTAGGTTACCGGGATGGGGAGGGAAAGGGACATATTAATTTAAGGCTAATTGAGGCTTACATGCTGACATGGATGGCGGAGGGATATATGAGAAGGATATATGACCACCATGATAACATTGGGAAATGAGAAGACATTGAACTGTGCACCTAAGAGATAGACGACAGATGCTAAAACCAACCAATGTGTCCACAATACCACATTGCCATTAACACCAAACACTAGGCTATATAGATAAACACATAAACACTTGAGATGATCTGACAGGGGTCAGTGAATAGAGTTATACTCTAGACCAAGGATAGACTCGTCTGAGGCTAATCTTGTACAGACACCAGTGATACACAATACTTGCAGTCCTTACAGAAACAATAGAAGACAGACACAGAGTAATCCCTCACAGACATCCTGACACTATAGGAGAGAGATTCAATAGAGCTACTACCTCAGGACCATAGTACTGGGGGACACCAGAGTCAATTGCCACAACAAAATACATAAAAGTGTTGCTCCATATCCTACATTGGTGAGTAGCGACTGGGGTCTTAAAAGCTTTCAAACAGCCATGTAAGATGCAGCTAACGGTCTCCTAGCATCAGAAGTGAAAAAGAACGAAGGAAAAAAAAAAAAAAAAAAAACGGCATTTAGAAGCAATCATCCCTAGGACATGTTGGCCCTCCAGATCAGAAGAACTGGATGGTGCCCAGCTACCAATGCCAACTACTCAGGAAAGGATCAAATCTGGAGATCCTGGATAGAGTGGGAGGGAAAATATGGAACAAAATCCAAAAACTCAATAATGACCAGAATTACTGGTCAGAAGAAATCTGATGAGACTCCCAATACTATGGCCCTGAAATACATTCTGAGCCTGGAATAAAACTCACCCCCAGGGACAGGCTCTCAGCCCAATAGTTAGCAAGATGTACATGCAGACCACTCAACCCAGGATGCCACACCCACACACTCAATGGTAATACATCCCTTAGACCAATAGACCACGGTACACCAGAGGACCAATATTCAAACTGAGGAAATGCAGGACAAACAGAGTGCATAATTATGAGGGGCCCAGGGGGAGGGTTGCAGGGTAGGGAGGGAAAGAGACTGGGTTAAGTTTGGACATGGCGAATGGGGAATGAAACTAAATGTACATGGGACATTGAATGTAAAACAAGCTCTTAAAATAAAAATAAAAAGATAGGAAGAAAGAAAATACAAAATGAATGTCAGAAAAGACTCTGAAACTTGCTTTTGAATGAGGAGTAGCTAAAGCAAATGGAAGAAATGAGGAAGTAAAAGATCTAACATAAGATTTCAAAAGATACCTGGAAAAAAAAAAAAAAAAGTAAACTGTAATAAAATGTGCAAAGACCTAGAATTAGAAAACCAAATGAGAAGAAAAAGTTTGGCATTTCTCAAGTTAAAACAATGGGAAAAAAAAAAATCAAGCTTCAAGTTGTGATATTGAAGGAGTTGATGGGTAAAATATTGAATGATGCAGGAAGCATCAAAAAAGATGGAAAGAATAAATTCACTCATGGTACCAAACATACTTGGTCAATGCTCAACCATTTCAAGAGGTAGTGTAGGATCAAGAACTATTGTTATTAAGGAAGGATTCCAGGATGCACTGAAGACACTGGCAAACAACAAGGCTTCAGGAATTGAGGGAATGCCAATTAAGATGTTTCAACAATTGGATGCAATGCTGGAAAGTCAGTTGCCTGGATGGTTGAGTGGAAGAGATCCATAATTATGCCCATTCCAAAGAAAGGTGATCCAGAAGAATGTGGGAATTATCAAACAGTATCATTAATATTACATACAAATAACATTTTGCTGAAAATATTTCAAACACATTTGCAGCAGGACATATATAGGGAATTGCCAGAAATTCAGACAAGGACATTTAATGAGGCATATAATTGCTGATGGATCTTGGCAGAAGGCAGAGAATTCCAGATGTTTACCTTTGTTTTATTGACTATGCAAATGCATTCAACTGAGTGGATTTTAGCAAATTATGGATAACATTGTAAATAACATGAATTGCAGAACACTAATCATGCTCATGAGGAACCTGGATGTAGATGAAGAGGAAATTGTTTGAACAGAACAAGGAAATACTTCATGATTTAAAATCAGGAAAGGTGTGTGTCAGGGTTGTATACTTTCACCATAATTAATCAATCTGCATGCTGAGCATATACTGATAAGACAAAGTACGTGAAGAAGAACATAGCATCAAGACTGGAGAAAGATCATTAATGACCTTCAATATGTGGATGACACAACCATCTTGCTGAAAACAAAGAAGACTTGAAGCACTTACTGATGAAGATAAAAGACTATGACCTTCAGTATGGATTATGCCTCAACATAAACAAAACAAAAATCCTCACAAAAGGACCAATAAGTAAAATCATGATAAATGAAGAAAAGATTGAAATTTTCAAGGATTTCATTTTTGGATCCACAATCAACCCCCATGGAATTAGCAATCAAGATATCAAATGACATAATACATTGGAAAATCTACTGCAGAAGACTTTTTAAGGTGCAAAAGAGCAACAATATGACTTTGAAGACTAAGGTGTGCCTGACCCAAGCCATGGTATTTTCAAATGCCTTATATACATGCAAAAGCTAGACAATGAATAAGTAAGATCAAAGAAAAAATGATGCCCTTTAACTATGGTATTGATGAAGAATATTGACTATACCATGGACTGTGAGAACAATGAAGTCTGTCTTGGATGATGTGCGGCCACTGTGCTTCTTAGAAGTTAGGATAGTGAAACTTTATCTCCCATATTTTAGTCATGTTAACAGGAGGAACCAATTCCTGGAGAAGGACATCATACTTAGTAAAGTACAAGGTCAGCAAACAATGAGGGAGACCCCTAACAAGACAAAATGATATACTGGTTGCAATGATAGGCACAAATATAGCAATTATTATGATTATGATGCAGGACTGAGCATTGTTTTCTGCTGCTGTACATAGGGTTGCTCTATGAGTCAGAACTGACTCAATGTCACCTAATAGCAACTTTATGAATGGTAAAATTTTTAGAGCATAATATCCACTTTGTTCTTGATGTATCAGAACATAATGATTTTTGATTGAACAATCTTGCTGAAGTATTTATTACTTCTACAAATTTATCTCATAGTGTACTTTTAACTCTTCCCAAATAATACAAGCAACTGAGTGTACTTTCGGTGCTCTGGTTGTGTAGTGGTTAAGGCATTTGGCTGCTAACCAAAAGGTCAGTGGTTCAAATCCACCAGCTACTCCATGGAAGAAATATGAGGCAGTCTGTTTCTGTAAAGATTAACAGCCTTGGAAACCCAATAGAGGTCACAATGAACCAGAATCAACTTGAGGGCAGTGAGGTTTTTTTGGGGGTAAGGTAGGGTGGAGAGAGGTGTAAAGCCATACTTCTTTCTGACTTTATATGTTTCCAGAGTTTTCTCTGTCTTTTCCTTAATTTTGGTGGTGTTTTCCTTGATCTTTCTCTCAACCTGTTGAAGGAACCTAAATATAATTCTTTTGAATTCCTTATCAGGTATTTCCAATGCCACTGCTTCCTTGGGGAGGTTTTCTGGCTTTGTATTTTGGTCTCTTATTTGTACTACTTTATCTTGCTTTGTTGTGTGTACTATGATTGTCAGTTGTCTCTGAAACATTACGATGTCATTGTATTTATATTTAATTAGTGGTTGTATGTTGGTGTGATTTACCTAGGGTATTATTATTATTATTATTATTAATTTATTTTGTTTTGATACATCTGAGTGAGCAGGGCTAATGTGCTACTCTGCTCACCAGTTTGGCAGCACTTAGGCACTCACCATCTGTCTCCTGATGAGTGTGATTGATGATGATTGATGATGAGAATGTGGGCACAGATCTCTGTTAGCTGTTCATTGTGAGTAAAGATGAGTTGGGCTAGTATTGGCCACCATCTATTGTTGACCAGAGGGTGCAGAAGTAGATTTTGTTCCTTGCCCAGGGAGTAGAGCTGCAGGAGGTAAAAATGGGACAAAAAATACACCACCAAAAAAATAAAAACAAATAAACACAAACAACCTAAACAAAAAGCAACAACACTATGTGTTAGAATGTGTTCTCTAGAGAAACAAAACCAGTAAAGCTTATATATATAGAAAAAAAGAAATTTATCTTAGGAAAATGGCTTACACACTTATAGAAGCTGGCAAGTCCAAAGTTCTTAGATCAAACGTCAAGCTGGAGGCTTTTCCCAACTCACACAGCTGCAGGGGCTGAGGAACTCAAGGTTGGCAAGTAATATACTGGCTGTTGACTCCAAAGAATGATGAATCCAAGATCTTCTGGCCAAATAGTGCACTGTGCACTCATGGACAGTTGTAGGCAGCACAACACAATCCTGATCCACAGAAAAGTGTCTTTTTTCCCGGAATGTCCGTACTGGAAGCAGGCCACACCCCTATGGAAATTCCCTTTCAATGGAGTGGCTGCTCAGAACATATGCATCTGATCCCCTCATGGGAATAACCACATCACTACAGCTTAAAACACACGGAATTGTGGTTCAGCCAAGTTGACACACAGCTCCAACTATCACAATCCACCCCTTGTCAACTTGGCAGTTGCACACATCTTCTTAACACTATATTATTTCTAAATAAGGACAATTATAAAGTCATATTTGGACCTAACATGAAATGCTAAGATTCTAGAATCCTGACCATAGTAGGCCCCAAAGGAGGTGGCAGGGGAGAAAAGGAGGAAGGAGCTGGTATTTGTTGACCATGCATTTTCAGTGGGCTAATCTGCTGCAAAAGACCTCTTTAAAATGTAAGAAGCAAAGATGTCACTATGATAACTAAAGTGTTCCCCCACCTAAGCCTTGGTATTTTCAGTCCCCTCATTTACATGTGAGAGCTGGATGATGAATATTGAAGACTGAAAAAGAATTGATGCATTTGAATTATATTGGCAAAGAATACTGAAAATACTGTGGGCTGCCATAAGCATGAGCAAATTTGTCTTGGAAGAAGTACAGCCAGAATGTTCTTTATAAGTGAGAATGGCCAGACTTCCTCTCACATACTTTGGTCATGTTGTAAGAAGGGACCAGTCCCTAGAGATGGATATCATTCTTGGTGAAGTAGAAAGCCAGCACAAAAGGGCAAGACCATCAATGAGATGGGTTCAAGCATAGCAAGGATTGTGAGGATGGTGCAGGACCAGGCAGTGTTATGTTTTGTTGTACCTAGGGATGCTATGAGTGACAGCCAACTAGACAGCACCTGACAACAACAAGGTATTTTATTTTTTAATAACATTAATTAACTTACAGTTTGCATAGCATGGAATTCACTCACTTAAAACCTTCAATTCATAGGTTTCTAGCATACAAATTCATGAAGCATTACTAAAATCAACTTTAGAAGAATTTTACCATCCCAAAAGGAAATCCTTTATCCATTAACAGATACTCCCCTTGTGTTCTTAAGTTCCCTTTTTTAGCCCTGGCAGCCACTAATCTACTTTGTTTCCATAGATTTGCCTATTCTGGACATTTCTTTAAATGGGGTAATACAATATGTGGTCTTTGGTAACCAACTTCTTCCACTTAGTATATTATTTCAAGGTTCGTCCTCATTTTAGCATGTATTGGTACTTTTTTTTTTTTCCTTAAGATCCTAGGTAGGTGCTCTGATAGCATAGTGCCTAAGGCACTTGACTGCTAACCAGAAAGCTGGCAGTTCAAATCCACCAGCCACTACTCGGAGAAAAGGTTGGGCAATCTACTTCCGCAGTGATACTGCCTCGGAAACCCAAGGAGGGTTTGCTAGGTGTCGGGTCCAACTTGACGGCACATAACAACAACAACAACAGGCAACCAAACTCACAAATGTCTACCGTAACACATTTGTGTCCACTTAGGAAATTACAACCAAAGTATGCAATTCCTTCTAGTCTGTGTCTGTCTGTCCCTTTTCTCTCTCATACTCTTCTATTTTTATTGTGGTAATGCATATATACCATATATTTGTTATCTTAATTATTTTTAACTGTACAATTCTGTAGTATTAATTGCATTTATAGTGTGACAGCACTTATATTTTTTGTTGTCAAATAATATTACATTTTACGAATATATCATATTTTATTTATGAGCTCATGGTTCATGTTTTCACTTTTTGTTATTATGAATAATGTGGCTATGAATGTTCATGAACAAGTTTTTACATAGACATGTTCTCAGTATTGGTATACATGTAGGAGTGGAATTGCTGGGTCATATAGTAACCCTACATTTAACCTTTTGAGGAACTGCCAGGCTATCTAAAAAGTGATAGCACCATTTTCCATTCCCACCAGTAGAATATGAGGACATCAATTTCTCCACGTTCTTGCCAACATTTGTCACTGTCTGACTTTTTTATTATATCCATCCTAATGATGTGAAGTGATATTTTTTTGTGGTTTTGATTTGGATTTTCTTAATAACTAATAAGGCTAACTGTCTTTTCATGTGCTTATTATACATTTATCTGTCCTCTTTGTAGAAATATCTATTCAAATCCTTTGACCATTTTTAATTGAATTATTTATCTTTTGATTACTGAGATGGAGAAGTACTTTACATATTCTAGATACAGATGTAATCATAAGATATAAGCTTTACAAATATTTTTTCCTAAAGTGTTTATTGTCTTTTCACTTTCTTGATTTTTTTTAAAGAAAACACAATATTTTTCTTTTTAGTTTTGATGAGTACAATTTATATACTTTTTGGTAGTAGAATTCCTGCCTTGATTTTACACACTTGGAAATGGAAGGTCAAAGAGGTTATTCAGCTTCCCAAGGAGGTCTCACAAATAAGTGTTAAGAATGAACCTAGATCCTTCAAACACCACTGTCCAATGTCAGTGGTTCATCCTTACTGTGGAGGATCAGAAAGAGAATCATGGCTAGTTGAAACAATCCTTCAAATACTTTTGTAACTACATTCTATGCTCTCCTTCTGTCATTTGCATTTCTTATATGTCCTTTATTTCATAGACTTATTTTTAACAGATAATAATTAAGGTGGCTAAAAAGGAGAGTGAGATTAGTAACACTATTTTGTTTTTTAGGTTGTATTATAAAGTAAAATGGTAGTTTATAAATGAATCAGACAGCATAATAAAGGGACTCAAGGGCAGCACTCAGTGAAAGCTCACAACCTTCTTAGGTAATAATGTACAAGACCCTACAATTGAGGGGTGGGAGGCCATGTGCATGTACTAGCTTGGCTGCAGCTGCAAAAGTACCAGCTCATTACTTCCTGGATATGTGTGAATGGTCCTTCTCACTTCACAAGTGATAGGAGACTCTTTACAGAGCATGTTTACAGAGCAGAATTTGTTTTACATTCAACATTTTGTATACATTTGGTTTCATTCCCCAATTACCATCCCCAACCCTAACTCACTCTCCTCCTCACCCTTCCCAGTGACCTCCTCTACCCCGTGCCCTTCGTAGTTAGGCACTCCTGTCTGTCCAGCTTTTCATCTGTGTGAATGTTGCCCCTCTGGTGCCCCATGGCCTATTGCTCCAAGTGATGTATCTCTGTAGAGTAGGTGGGTACATCATCCTGGGTTGAGTGTTCTGCATGTAAGTTTTATTTACTGTTGGGATGAGAGCCAACTCTTGGGAGCGTGTGTCCCAGGCCCAAAGTGTATCCCAGGGTCATAGTCTTGGGAGTTCTACCAGACTCAATCCAACCAGTAATTCTGATCATTTTTGTGTTTTATAATTTTGTTCCACTTTTTTTCCTCCTATTCTATCCAGGATCTCCAGTTTTGATCCCTTCCCGAGGGATTGGCATTGGTAGCCGAGCACCATCTAGTTCTTCTGGTGTCAAGGTCCATCATGTCCTAGGGCTGATTGTTTCCAAATACCCTTGGTTTTCTTCACTCTTCTTCACTTCTGATGAAAGGAGACCATAAGCTACATCTTTGATGGCTGCTCAAAATCTTTTAAGACCCCAGTCACTACTCACCAAAGTGGATTGTGGAACAAGATTTTTATGTAATTTGTTTTGCCAATTGAGTCTAGTGTTCTCCAATACTATGGTCCTGAGTTGGCAGATTCAGTGGATCTCTCTCCCATGGTGTCTGCTTGTCTGTGAGGATTGCTCTATGTCTCTCTTCTGTTGCTTCTGTACTGATTGCAGGCATTTTGTATCACTAGTATCTGTGCAAGATTAGCCTCAGCTGAATCTGTCATTGGTCTAGAGTATATTCCTATTCACTGACCCCCATCTGATCTTCTCAATTATATATGTATTTATCTGCAACCTGATGTTTGGTGTTAATGGTAATGAGGTATTGTGTATATACTAGTATTAGCGTCTGTCATCTATATCTTATGTACACAATTTGGTGTCTTCCCTTTCCCCAATGTTATCATGCTGGTCACATACTCTTTCTGTACCATTCTTGCCCTTAGCCAATTCAGTATGTGGACCCAACTAATCACAAATTATCCTATTTCCTTCCCTGCCATCCCCAGTAACATACACAGTGAGTGCCCTTCCCTGACTTTTTATAGTAATGGGCTCATATAATATTTGTCCTTCTGTGATTGACTTATTTCACTCATACTAATGTCCTACAGGTTCATATACATTGTGAGATGATTTGCGTATTCTTCATTGTTCTTTACTGTAGCATAGTATTCCATTGTGTGAATGTACTATAGTTTGCTTATCCATTCATATCCTGATGGGCATTTAAGATGTTTCCATCTCTTTGCTATTGTGAATTGTTCTGCGTTGAACATGAGTGTGTGTATGTCTGTTCATGTCCTGTCTTTCACCTCTTTAGGATATATTCCTAGTAATGGAATTACTAGTTCAAATGGCATTTCTATTTTCAGTTTTTTAAGGAAACACCATACTGTTTGCCACAATGGTTGTACCATTTTACAATCCCACCAGTAGTGTATAGGAGTTCTAATCTCTCTGCAGCCTCACCAGTATTTATTATTTTCTGTCCTGTTGAACTTTGCTATTATTGCTGGGGTGAGATGATATCTCATTGTTGTTTTGATCTGCATCTCTCTAATGATCGTGAGCAATTCCTCATGTGTTTGTTTGCTACCAGCATATCGTGTTTAGTGAAATATCTGTTCATGTCCCTTGCCCATTTTTGAATTGGATCGTTTGTTTTTTTTTGGCATTGAGGTGTTGCAGTTTTTTATAGATTTTGGAGAGAAGTTCTTTATCTGATATATCATAGTCAAATATTTTCCCCCAGACTGTAGATTCTCTTTTTACCCTGTTGCTGAAGTCTTTCAATCGCATAAGAATTTAATTTTTAAAAGGTCCCAGTCACTTAGCTTCTCTTCCACCTCCTGTGCCTTCTGTGTTTTGCTTGATAGTCTATTTATGCTGTAAATTAAGGCCCCTAGATTTGCACTTATTTTATCTTTGATGAATTTTATAGTTTGGATTTTCCATTTAAGTCTTTGATCCAACTTGAATTGTTTTTGTGTATAGGGTGAGGTATGGATCTTATTTCATTTTTCAAGTGGATATCTAATTTTGCCAGCAGCATTTGTTAAAGAGACTATCTCTTCCCCATCTAGTGGGTTTTGGTCCTTTGTCAAAGATCAACTGTCCATAGATGGATGGGTCTATTTCTAGGTTTTCAATTCTGTTCCATTGGTGTATCTGTCTATCATTATACTAATACCACACTGTTTTGACTACTGTGGCTGTATAATAGGCTCTAAGATCTGGAAGTGTGAGACCTCCCACTTTGTTCTTTTTATTCAGTTGTTCTTGTTATGTGCTGTTGAGTCAGACCTAACTCATAGCTACCCCTCCTTGGGTTTTCAAGGTGATATCACTACAGAAGTAGATTGTCCAACCTTTCCTTCCAAGGAGTGACTGGTGAGTTTGAACTGACAGCCTTCTGGTTAGCAGTCAAGTGCCCTAGGCATTATTCTATCAGAGCTCCCTCTTCTTCAGTAGTGCTCTGCATATCCGAGGTCTCTTTCCTTTCCATATGAAGTTAGTAATTGTTTTTTCCATACCTTAAAAAATGTTGTTGGCATCTAGATTGAGATTGCATTAAATGTGTAGATTGCTTTGGGTAGTATTGACATTTTCACAATATCAGTCTTCCTATCCATGAACAAGACAGGTTCTTCCATTTATGTAGATCCCTTGTAGTTTCTTTTATTATGCTTTATAGTTTGTTTTGTCTAGGTCTTTTGTGTCTCTGGTAATATTTATTACAGATATTTTAGTTTTTTGGTAGCTATTGTAAATGGTATTGTTTCCCTTATTTGTTAGATGTAGAGGAATCCAACAGATTTTTCTATGCTGACTTTATATCCTGCCATGTTGCTGTACATCTCTATTAGTTTCAGTAGGTATTTTTTTTTTCTTTCTGAGTCTCTTGGGTTTTCTATGTATAGGGTCATTTCATCCATAAATAGAGGTATCTTTACTTCCTCTTTGCCAATTTGGATGCCTTTTCTTTCTTTTTCTTGCCTTATTGTTCCTTGCCTTATTGCCTTATTGTCCTTATTTTCTTGCCTCATTGTTTAGTTGCTCATTTTCTAATTGTTGGCTTTCAATACAAAGTTAGATAAAAGTAGTGATGCAGGGCATCCTTGTATGGTTCCCATTCCTAAGTGAAATGCTTTGAGTCTTTCTTCATTAACAGTAATGTGGGCTGTTGGCTTTTCATATATGCCCTTTGCTATGTTGAGGAAATTCCCTTCTATCCCTATTTTTCTGAGAGTTCTGAACAGAAACAGGTGTTAGATTTTATTAAATGCCTTTTCTACATTGATTGATATGATCATATGGTTCTTTTGTTTCATTTATGTGGTGAATTACATTGATTGTTTTTCTG
Source organism: Orycteropus afer afer (assembly GCF_000298275.1). Classification (NCBI taxonomy): domain Eukaryota; kingdom Metazoa; phylum Chordata; class Mammalia; order Tubulidentata; family Orycteropodidae; genus Orycteropus; species Orycteropus afer. The sequence continues at coordinate 4,080,723 of NW_006921733.1, forward strand.
ATGTTGAACCATCCTTGCATACCAGGTATGCATCTCACCTGTTCAGGATGTATTATTATTTTTTTTTTTTTTTTATGTTTCTGGATTCTGTTGGCTAGAATTTTGTTGAAGATTTTAACATCTGTACTCATGAGGGATGTTTTTCTGTAGTTTTCCTTTTTAGTGGTGTCTTTCCATGGTTTTGGTATCAGGATTATGCTTGCTTCATAAAATGAGTTCGGAAGTATTACATCTTTTTCTATATTCTGGAATAGTTTGAGTAGCAAAGGTGTCAACTCTTCCCTGAATTTTTGATAAAATTCTCCAGTGAAGCCATCAGGGCCAGGATTTTTCTTATGGGAAGGTTTTTTATGATCTTTTCAGTTTCTTCCTTTGTTATGGGCTATTCAAGTATTTTGTCTCTGAGTGGGATAGTTTAGGTAGGTCTCGTGTTTCTAGAAACTTGTCTATCTGTTCTGGTTACCTAGTGCCACTCTGACAAGAATATACAAATGAGATGGCATGAACAAACAGGAGTTTATTCTCTTACAGTTCAGGAGGCTAGAGGTCTGAGTTTAAAGTGCTAGGCTCTAGGGACTGGGTGAAACACCTTTGACCTTGGGCTTCAGCTCTACCTCTTGCTCTTGGCCCATTGAAGCTAGAGGCATCTCTTCAATCAGGAAGTTACTAGCTGCTGAGGCTAACAAGTCTAAGGTTGACAAATAAAATGGCACAGTCCTGATGTTACCAAACCACATGGCAGGCCATTAACTCAAGTCCCTTGAAAGTCCCAGAGTCAGCAGAGCATGACAGGCTGCTGAACAACAACATGGCTATGTGCAGGTTTCAAGTGTGACATAAGCTAGAGACCATTCTCCAAGGCTTTTCCTCATATACGGGAAGCAGACCATATACCCAAGGAAGCCACTCAGCTACTCACAATAGATTCCTCCATGGAGTTGATTACCAGTCTCATCATGGGGAATACTACCACCAGCTGCCCAGCCACTCAATCAGGCCCAGCCAATTTGAAACAGAAACATAACCACCAGATCATCTCTTCCAGGTTCTCAAATCTGTTGGAGTACAGTTCTTCATAATATTCTGTCAGTATCTTTTTTTTTTAATTTTAGTTGGTTCTGTTGTGATGTCACCCTTTTGGCTATTATTCTTATTATTTGCATCATATCTTTCTTTTCTTTTTTAAGATTTGCCAATGGTTTATCAATTTTGTTGATGTTTTTGAATAACTACCTTCTTGTTTTGTTGATTTTCTCTATTGTGTTTTTGTTTTCTGTTTTATTTATTCCTGCTCTGCTCTTTATTATTTCCTTGCATCTGGTTACTGCAGGTTTCTTTTGTTGCTCTTTTTCTCATTGTTGGTGCTGTTGAGTTAGAGTGTTGATTTTGTTTCTTTCTTCTTTTTTGATGTGTGCATTTATTGTTATAAATTGACCTCTGAGTACTGCTTTTGCTGTGTCCCATAAGTTTTGGTAAGATGTGTCTTCATTCTCATTTGTTTCTAGGAATTTTTTTAAAAATTTATTTCACTCTTTATTTCTTCAATTACCCAGTAGTTTTTGAGCAGTGTAGTATTCAATTTTCATGTTTGATGTTTTATCCCTTGATCTTCCTACTATTAATTTCTAATTTTATAATATTGTCATCGGAGAAGATGGTTTACAGTATTTCAATGTTTTGAATTTATTGAGGCTTGCTTTATGTCTTAACGTATCTATTCTGGAGAATGATCCATGTGCACTGGAGAACAATGTGAATTGTGTTTTTGTTGGGTGGAGTGTTCTGTATATATCTATGAGGTTGAGTTGGGTGATTGTGCTGTTGAGTTATTCTGTATCTTTGTTGAGTTTTTTTCTAGTTGATCTATCCCTCCTTGAAAGTGGTGTGTTAAAGTCTCCTACTACTATTGTAGAGTTGTCTCTTTTTTCTTCCAGTTCAGTTAATATTTGCTTCATATATTTTGGAGCACTTTCATTGGGTGCATAGATATTTATTATGGTAACATCTTCTTGGTCAATTGATCTTTTCAGCATCATATAGTGCCATTCTTTACCCCCTTTGCTGTTTTTCACCGTAAAGTCTATTTTATCAGAAATTAATATTGCTAGTCCTGCTCTTTTTTGGTTGCTGTTGGCTTGATATATAATGTTTTCCACCCCTTAACTTTCAATTATTATTATTTTTTAAATCTTTGTGTCTAAGGTGGGTCTCTTTTAGACAGCATATTGATGGGTCTTCTTTTCCTACCCAATCTGCTACTCTGTTTCTCTTGACTGATGCATTTAGCCCATTCACATTGAGTGTAATTAATCATATGTATGAATTGAATATTGCCATTCTATTGCATTTTTTTGTCATGTTGTTGGAGTTTCCTTGGTCCATATAATTTTCTGTGCTGAGTTCATTTTTATTATCAAGTGTTTCCTCTCTTTTCTTCTTTATTGTTGGTTCTATGCTTACTAAGCTCATATGCTTTCCTTCTTTCTGGGTTTGCTTAGTGAGAATGTTAATTTTCTCTGTGATTACCTTGTAGTGAATTCTTGTCTCTATATTTTTGGAACAGTCTGTTCTATGAGCAAATTGTCCTGTTTCCTCTCCATTTGGAAGTTTTATTCCCTCTATTTGGTTAGTTTCTGTTGTTGTGCGCAGATTGTCTTCCTTAGTTTTTAATGTGCAATATTTCATGGGCTTCTTTTGAGCATCTATTTCTGATTTGGTTTTAGTGATGTCACTTTTCCTGATTTTGTTGTTGTCTGTTATGGGTTCTCTATTGGAAGGACTTCCTTAAGCATTTCTTGTAAGATTGGTCTAGTTTTCACAAAATCCCTTAATTTTTGTTTGTCTGATCATGTCTTGATTTCACCTTCATATTTGATGGACAATTTGGCTGGATGTAGGATTCTTGGTTGGAAATTCTTTTCATTCAGTGTTTTATATATGCCATCCCATTGCCTTCTTGCCTGGATGGTTTCTGCTGAGTAACCAGAACTCAGCCTAAGTGCTTGTCCATTGTAGGTGATATTTCTTTTTCCTGGGCTGTTTGCAAGATTCTTTCTTAGTCTGGTTTTGAAGAGTTTGATTATGATATGTCTTGGTGACTTTCTATTGGTATCTATCCTGTATAGGCTTCATTGGATTCTTGGAAAGATATCTTTTCTTCCTTCATGATAGGGTGAAAATTGTTTGTTACCAAGTCTTCCACAATTTTCTGGGTTTTTTTTTTTTTTTTTTTTCTTCTTCTTCTTGTTCTAGTATTCCAGTGAGGTACATGTTTCTTTTCATGTCATGCCACATAATTCTTAGGTTCTCTTCATTTCTTTTAAATCTTTATTCTGAATTTTCTTCATATAGGCTGGTGTCCAGGGATTTATGTTCTAATTGGGAAATGTGTTCTTGAGCCAATTTTAGCCTATTCTTCTGTGCTTCCACTGTGTTGTCTAATTCTGTAATTTTAGTATTTATCTTCTGGATTTCTAACTGCTGTTTTTGTATGAGTTCTGATTTTGTATTTATCTTGTTATTTTATTCTTGAATGGTTTTCCTGAGTTTTTCCAGGGTACTGTCTGTGTGCTCCTTGGTTCTGTTTGAGGTTTCCTTAAGCTCTTGTAGAGTTCTATCAAGATATCCTCTAAATTTCTTCTCAGATAATTCTATTGCCTCATCTTCCTCCATGTTTAATGAGATTTTTATTTTGGGATTTTATTTCTATTGTCTTACCCTGTTTTTGTTGTTTCTGTTGTTGTTGTTTGATTTGAGGTTGCCTGTTGTTTCCTAGACATTTTGAAGTTGTCTTTAACTGTTAGTTATGTATTGATTTGTTTTGCCTTGATTTTATGCTTAAATATTTTTGCAAAGGTGGAGCTGGTTTTTTTTTTTTGGTTATTAATTCAGGTGTGCTGGGTTACTCTGCAGTTTTCTTTGTGTTGATGGAATCACTGTGGAGAATGTGGATGCAGCCCTCTGTTCATTGTATAGGGGATTTAGAGTTGAAATGAGCAGATGTCGTGGTGGCTTAATGTGGTTCTTCTATTGGGTGAAGCAAGGGAGAAGGGGGAAAAGGAGGAAGAAAAGAAAAAGAAACAAAACAAAACAAAACAAAAAAAGATGCCAGTAGTATGTTCTCATTTTCTGTGTTTCTGTGGTTACTGCTGGCACCAGGGTTTTGCTTTGAGTCTCCTTGGGTTGGCTGCCAATGACAATGTTTTATTGTCACTCACAGACCCACAGTTCAAAATTGGCAAAGACCTCAATGGTTAGGGCACCACTACATTCCACTTATGTTGAATAGCCACAAAACCCCTATACTCTGGACCCCTCTGTGCTATAAAGCTGTCCTGGAAGAGCTGGATCCCAGCCTTGTTCTGTGAGCTCATCACTAGGCCCACCTACCTGCAGCATGTTTCTTGCCTTCTCTCTGTCTGCTCCCAACTCAGCAGCACATGAGCCAGAGGGGTTTCTGCTCTGTTACTCAGAAATGTTGTCCACTTACTCAACTCAGTTCTCAAGGTTACCATCAGAAGCTGCTGTTGTGAGTAATCCAAGTCCCTGAAGGTAGAGAGTTGGTTCCCAGTTGTCCCTGCTTTCTTATTTCCTTCACAGTTTACTCCAGTCTTGTTCAGAGATTTTTCCATTTCTCTGTCTCTCCATCTCACATGTTATTGGGCATGTTTGTTTGTTTTTATTTTTCCCAGTTGTTTACCCTTCTCCTTTTTCTTCTTCTCCTTCTCCTCCTTCTTCTTTTTTCTCCTTCTTTGCTATATGTGGCCTTCTCTAACTTAATGAACTGTTGACAGCCCCACAATCCCAGCTTCAAACTGCTGCACCTAGTTTTTCAGGCATTAAGATGCTAGAAGGAACAAATGTGTGGGCTACAAGTATGCATCCATCTTCCAAAACCCAATGCCTACGTATTTTATTGATTTGAAGTGATATTTTACTTTTAACAAATAGAATGTATTTACTATGTGAATGTGTAAAAATGGTATATTTCCATAATTGTAAACTCATTGTTAAATGATAATCTTGGTGAATTCTCAGACATTAAGACATATTTTAAATTTAATGGTATTCCTTTCCTTAGAATTGCTAATGATCTTCCAAATGTTTGACTATGTGGTTATGTCACTGGCATCTCACATTACAGAGAACAATCTCCACAGCATTGTGTCAATCATGCTTCATTTCACAGGTACCAAGACTTGCTTTTGTTAGGAATAGTTTTTCTGAAGATAGACTTGAGAAAATGTTAAGTAAGTTCACTTGGAGGATGCAAAATTGGAGATTATAGTAGATTGTATTATCATTCAAAATATTGGTTTTCCTCCCTTAAGCATCTCCTTTCCAATGACATGAGGGCTGACAATAAGACCTGCTCTTACTCATTGCTATTGAGTCAGATCCGACTCATAGTGACCCCCTCCTTTGATTTCTGAGGCAGTATCACTATGAAAGTAAATAGCAAATGAAATCAGAAGGGAAGTATGTGTGACATTTCCATGGGCCAGCAAGTATTCACCTACTACATTATCAATCTTCCACATGTCCAACAGTGCCACAATAGAAGAACCTAAGTAGATACTGCAGCATCAGTCAAACTATCTTGCTCAATACAGAGACTACTGCAAGTATAGTGGAGGTAGAGAGACATATGTAAAGCAAGGAGAAGCAAATGATAAGTGATATGAAATGCATTTATTACTGGCATTTGCCATGGAATTACTAACTAAGATCCAATAAAGATATTGAATATTTTGTTATTAAACTCACTCAAGAACATATAAAGAAACCAGAACCACATAAGTAAACCAAATATTCCTATTTTTGTTTATCTTACATAGAGAAGTATTTATAAATAAATTATTATATTTTACCACCATTCAGCTATCAATTTGTTATATTGTGGTAGCTATTGTGGTGGCTTGCATGTTGCTGTGATGCTGGAAGCTGTGCCACTGGTATTTCAAATATGAACCAGATCATCCATGTTGGCCAGGTTTCAGTGGAACTTCCAGACCAAGACAGACTAGGAAGGAAGTCCTGACAATTTACTTCTGAAAAAATTCACCAGTGAAAACCATATGCAAAGCAGTGGAACATTGTCTAATACAGTTCCACAAGATGAGCCACTGAGGTTGGAAGGTATTCAGAGTATGACTGGGGAATAGCTGCCTCTTCAAAGTATAGTATACCTTATTGATTGTGGATGGAGTAAAGCTGTTTTGACCTTCATTTGCTAATGTGCCATGACTCAGTATGAAAAGAAATGGCTGCAGACATCCATTAATAATTGGAATGTAGAATGTACAAAGTATGAATCTAGGAGAGTTGGAATGTCTAAGTAATGAAGTGGAACACAGAGGGATCAAGATCCTAGGCATTATTGTTGTTAGATGCCATTGAGTCAGCTCTAACTCATAGTGACCCTATGTACAACAGAATGAAACACTACCAGGTCCTGTGAGAGTCTCACAATCCTTGCGATACCTAAGCCCATCATTGCAGGACCGTGTCAATCCATCTCATCAAGGGCTTTCCCATTTTTTGGTACCTTCCACTTTACCAAGTTTGATTCTATGAGTAGAATCCTAGGCATTAGTGTGTTAAAATCATCTGGTGTTGGCCATCTTGAATTGAACAAATGTATGGTCTACTATGTGGGGAATGACAAATTAAAGAAGAATGACATCACATACATTACTGAAAAGCACATTTTGAGATCTATCCTGAAGTACAATGATGTCAGTGATAAGAAAATAGCCATAAGCCTACAAGGAAGACCAGTAAATATTACTATTCACAATATTACTATTATTATTACTAATACACCTACATGTTGTTGTTGTTAGGTGCCAGTAATTCAGCTCTGATTCATAGTGACCCTATGTACAACAGAATGAAACAATGCCTAATCTTGTGCCATCCTCACAATTTTTGCTATATTTGAGGCCATCGTTTCAGCCATTGTATCAATATGTCTCATTGAGGATAATTCCCTTTTTCACTGACCTTTTGACAACATGATCAAAGTAAGTGAGATGAAATCTGGCCATTCTTATTTCTAAGGGGCATTCCAGCTATACATCTTCCAGGAGAAATTTGTTCATTATTCTAACAGTCGATGGCATTTTCAGGATTCTATACCACAATTCAAATGCATGAATTCTTCTTCAATCATCTTCCTTATATACTGTCTGGCTATAACATGCTTGTGAGGCTACTGAAAATACCAAGGCTTGTGTTAGGCACACCTTAATTTTCAAAGTGACATCTTTGCTCTTTAACACTTTAAAGAGATCTTTAATCTTCTCATAACAACCATTAATTGCCAAAAAATGAAGAAATTGAAGAATTTTATTAAATTCTGCAATCTGAAGTTGACCAAACATGTACTCAAGATGCATTGATACTTACTGTCAATTGAAATGCAAAAGTTGGAAACATAAAAGAGAAATCAATAGTTGGAAAACATGGCCTTGGTGATATAAACAATGCCAAAGATTACATGATAGAAGTTTGCATGAGAAATGCCTTATTCATTGTAAAACTTTTTTCAGTGACATATACAGCTAGTATACATGTGGACTTTATAAGATAGAACATATGGGAATCAAATCAACTACATCTGTGGAAAGAGATGCAATGAAAAAATCAATATCATCAGTCAGAACAAGGCTAGGTCCGACTAGAGAACAGGCCATCAATTGCTCATGTTCAAGTTCAACTTGAAACTGAAGAAAATTCAAATATATCAATGAGAAGCAAATTATAACCTTGATTACATTTTACCTGAATTTAGAGACCATTTAAAGAAAAGATTTGACCCATTGAACATCTGTGACTGAAGACCACACAAGTTGTGGGATAATATCAAGGACATCTTATATAAAGAAAGCAAACACTCATTTAAAAGACAGAAGAAAGAAAAGGCCAAAAGGGATATCTGAAGAGCCTCTGAAACTTGCTCTTGAACCTAGAGTCACTAAAGAAAATGGAAGAAATAATAAAGTAAAAGAACTGAACAGAAGATTCTAAAGGACATCTCAAAAAGTTTTAGTAAAGTATTATGACAAAATATTCAAAGACCTGGAGCTAGAAAACCAAAAGAGAATAACACTCTTGGTATTTCACAAGGTGAAAGAACTGAAGAAAAAATTCAAACTCGAGCTGCAATATTGAGGATTCTATGGGAAAAAGTAAGATAATAATAAAAAAAAAGAAAGAAAGAAAATAAAGAGCTATGGTGGTATAGTGCTTAAAACATTAGGCTGCTAACCCAAAGCTGGTGGTTCAAACCCACCAGCCACTCTATGGAAGAAAGATGAGGCATTCTGCTTCCATAAAGATTTACAGCCTTACATACTCAATGGTGGTTGCTGTGGGTGAGAATTGGCTTGATAGCAGTGAGTTAGTGTGTTTTTGTTTGTTTGTTTGGTTTGAAGGTAAAATACTGAAGGAAGTAGGAAATATCAAAAGAAAATGGGAAGAGTACAGTTATTACACAAAAAAAGAATTGGTCAATGTTTAGCCATTTCAGGAGTTAGCATATGATCAAAAACAGATACTATTGGAGGATATTCTGGTTACTTAGTGCCGGTCTGACAAGAATATACCATAAATGGGATGGCTTTAACAAACAGGAGTTTATTGTCTTATTGTTGGAGGCTTTAAGTCTGAGTTCAAAGTGCCAGGCTCTAGGAGCAGGAAGAAAGCCCCTCAACCTTGGTCTTCAGCTCTGGCTCTTGCTCCCAGCCCACTGTAGCTGGATGCTTTTGTTCATTTAGACAGCCACTGACTACTGAGGCTGACAAACTCAAGGTCAACAGGTGCAAAGACATAATCCCAATGTTACCAAACAACACAGCAGGCCACTAATTCCAGTCCAGAAGTCCCATGATCATTAGGGCATGGCAGGCTGCTGAACAACAACTTGGCTACATGTAAGGTTCAAGTGTGGCAAAAAACTGGAAACCTTCCTCAAAGCTGCTTCTAATATACTAGAAGCAGACCACATCCTTAAAGCAGCTACTTAGCTGCTCCAGTAGATTTCACCATGAAATTGATTGCCAATCTCACCAGGGGGAATAACTACATCCAACTGCCCAGCCACTAAACCAGGCCTAGCCTGGTTTTAACTACAAGAAAGGAGTAAGGCCAAGCTGTACTGAAGGGAGTGGTGAAAAACAAAGCTCTAGGAATTGATGAAACACCAATTGAGACGTTTAAAAAAAAAAAAAAATGGACATAATGCTGGAACCACTCACTTATTTATGCTAAGAAATTTGGAAGACAGCTACCTGGTCAACTGACTAGAATAGTTCCATTTTTTTTTTCCCCTCTTTTTTTTTTTTTATTGTGATTTGGGTGAAAATTTACAGAGCAAATTCACTTTCCATACAGCAGTTCACATACACTTCGTCTCATGACATTGACCACAATTTACCACAATGCAATACCTCCCCTCCCACTTCCTCCCAATAGTTACCTCTTCCCTGTGTCTATCCCTCCATGCACTCCTGCCCCCTGAGCTGTCTCCCTGTGCATAAGCGGCCCTTCTTTCTCCCGTGATTATTCTCTCCAAGGAGTGTATCTACCTCAGGTAAATGTTCAATTCATATGCATGTCATTTGTTTGGCTGGAAGCCACAGGTGTGGGTTCAATTCCAGACCTAAAGAACAGCTAGGGGTCATAGTCTCAGTGGTTCCACCCAGCTCTATTGGACCAGCAAACCTTGCCTCCCCGCCCCCCCCCTGCTTTTTTCTAAGAAGAGATCCATTTTAGTGCACATTCCAAAGAAAGGTAAACCAACAGAATGAATGAATTATTGAATAATATTATTAATATCACACATAAGTAAAATTTTGCTGAAGATAATTCAAAGCAGTTGCACCATACACTAATAGAGAACTGCTAGATATTCGAGGAGGATTCAAAAGAGGACTTGCAACAAGAGCTATCATTGCTGATGTCAGATGAACCTTGGCTGCAAGCAGAGCATACAAAATATACTTACCCTTGTTTTATCAATTATGCAAAAGCCTTTGACTGTGTGGATCATAACAAATTATGGATAACATTGTGAAGAATGGGAATTCCAGAATACTTAATTGTACTCATATGTAGTTGTACATAGACAAAGAAGCAGTCATTCAAACAGAACAAGGGGATACTGTGTGGTTTAAAATCAGGAAAGATATACATCAGAGTTGTATCCTTTCACCTGATAGACTCAATCTGTGTACTAAGCAAATGATCTGAGAAGTTGGGCTATATGAATAAGAACATGGCACCAGGATTAGAGGAAGACTCATAACATCATATACTATGCAGATGACACAACTTTGCTCACTCAAAGCAGAGAATTTGAAGCACTTGATGAAAATCAAAGAATACAGCCTTCAGTGTGGATTACACACCTCAACATGAAGAAAAGAAAAATTTTCATATCTGGATGAATAGGCAACCATGATAAACAGAAAAATCTGAAGTTATCAAGGATTTCATTTTACTTGGAACCACAATCAACAGGTATGGAAACAGCAGCCAAAGAATCAAATGATGTAACACATTGGGAAAATCTGCTGCAAGAGACCTCTTTAAAGCATTAAAAACAAAGATGTCACTTTGAGGACTAAGATGCATCTGTCCAAGCCATGGTATTTTAAATCACCTCATATGTATGCAAAACCTGGATAGTTAATAGGGAAACCTGAAGAATTGATACATTTGAATTATTGTATTGGATTTGAATGATATATATCTATATAATATATTCAATATGCATTTGAATTATATATATATATATATATATATATATATATATATGTATATGTATTCAATATACCATGAACTTTGAGAAAAATTAACAAAGCTGTCTTGGAAGAAGTACAGCCAGAATGCTCCTTGGAAGCAAGGATCACAAGACCTTGCCTCAAATACTTTGGCCATGTCCTTGGAGAAGGACATCATGCTTGGCAATGTACAGGGTCAGCAAAAGAGAGGAAAACCCTCAATGACACAGACAGCACAGTGGCTTAAGTACTTAAATTAACTTAAACTCAAACATAGCAACAATTGTGAGGATGGTGTGGGACTGGGCAGTGTTTTCTTCTGTTGTATATAGGGTCTCTCTGAGTCAAAATTCATTTGATGGCACACAAAAACAAATGATGGTTTAGACATTTATTTAGACATTGAAATTTATAAAAAAAAATCTCTTACACCACAAACCCTGCTTTGGGCACTGAAAAACTGATCAAGGAAACTCACACATTTGTAAATATAATAATTACACTTAAAAAGGGAAAGAAAAATTCAAAAAGAGGATCACTTACATTTGCAGAAAAGAAGAAATGATTCATAGGATAAGTGGTATTTCATCAAAACCTTGGAGGGAAGAACTTTTTTTAAGAAGGGAACAGTAGCTTCCAAGCAGCAGTGGTCGGAATTAAAAACAACTAGCCTGGGACAGTGAGAATCCTATTTGTATAGAAGATATTGTGATTACTACAGATTTGTGATGTGAAATTAAATTGTAAAACTATGGACACCTCCTTTGACTTTGAAGGGTAGCTACAAGCCATAGGAGACTTGAATGTAGGATGGCAGTGGGCGTCAAAGCTGTGCATAAGAGAGGCGTGGACCATAAGAAAGCCAGGATCTAGAGAATTCATGGGACGAGGCTCTCACCCAGCTCTGTGTTGCCTTATGTCTGCAATCCACACACACTGACGTGACATGAAGCACAGAGTTGCCTCAGCTCCAAGCAAAAGGAAGCTTTATTCCATTAATTATGTTCAGAAAATTGATTAGCTACTTAAGAACAAAAATCAGTGTACATATTCACTCATGTCAAACACTGAAATAATTTCTTTAAAATAGGTTTGTGGGTAGGGCTATGTTGTGAACTTTTCTAAGGCTTAAAATAATTTTAAAAGTTAATTAAAATAAATGAATAGATTGAAATACACAGAAAAATTTAAGTATCTACATGTGTCCAATTCAAATCCATTAAATGTTTAAAACAAAAAACTAGGGAAATACTTACAGAGAACATGAAGAAGGTTTGGCAGATAAAGTACTTAAATTAGTAGGTATGAGCAATCAAGGAAATGAGAAAAAATGAGTAAATAACATAATCAGATAATTTATAACATTAAAAACAGAGGGAAAGGGAAAGCAAAAATATAGGAAACAATTAAGAAATTTATTGGAAGGACAAATATTTCTTAAGGGAATTGTTGTTGTTGTTGTTGTTGTTATGTGTCATTGAATCAGACCTGACTCATAGAGACCCTCCTTGGGTTTCTGAGGCAGTATCACTACAGAAGTAGATTGCCCCATCTTCCTCCTGAGGAGTGGCTGGTGGGTTTGAACCGCCAGCCTTCTGGTTAGCAGTCAAGTGCCTTAGACGCTACGGTGCCAGAGGTCCCCTTAAGGGAATTAGTAAAAGCTATTTTAAATAAATATTATGTAATATTATAAAATCTGTAGGTGAATGTGACACTTCTATAAAATGCAGATAGTGAAAGTACATTGGTATGATTGTTTTAAAAAGTAATTTGACATTATGAATCAAAGCTCTTAAACATTGGTCTAGAAGTTCCTCTGTTGGATAGCCATTCTAAGTCAAATATATCAAAAGGGCTCTACTCAAAGGTATTCTTAATATTATTTATACTTTTGAAAAGTGGAAATGATCTAAATCTACACACTCAACTTGCCGTTTCTCAAGCTGAAAGAACTGAAGAAAAATTCAAGCCTTGAGTTGCAATATTGAACGATTCTCTGGGCAAAATATTGTATGGTGCAGGTAACATCAAAAGTAGATGGATTGAATACACAGAGTCACTGTACCAAAAAGAATTTGTCAATGTTCAACTAGTTCAGGGTGTTGAATATGATCAAGAACCAACAGAAAGAAGAGGTCCAAACTGCACTGAAGGAATTGACAAAAATAAGGCTCCAGGAATTATGGTATTGGCAAAGAATATTGAAAATACCATGGACTGTCACAGGAATGAACCAATCTGTCATGGAGGAATTGCAGTTAGAATACTTCTTGGAAGCGAGACTGGCCAGACTTTGTCTTACTTACTTTGGTCACATTGTTAGAAGGGACCATTACCTAAAGAAAGATAACATGCTTGGTAAAGTAGAGGGTCAGTGAGAAAAGAAAAAAACCCTAACAAGATGGACTGACAGAGTAGCTGCAAGAATGGGCTAAAGTATAGCAAGGATTGTGAAGATGCAATAGGACCAGGTATTGTTTCATTATGTTGTACATAGGGTTGCTTTAAACTGTAGAGTACAAGTTATGTATTTGGTGGAAAACTTGGAAGAATTTGAAATTGTGTTTGCAAAGAATTTGTAATAACTCTGAAAATGTTTATTCTCTGATGACAGTATGATGTATATAGTTGATCAGAGTCATGCTGGAAGTAGAAGGAGACCAGGAAAGGCAAGATTTCCTGGAGCCTAAGATATAGGAATCTCAAGGAAGAGAAAACTACCTCCAGCAAAAGTGGAGGAGTCAAGGAAATTGATGACTAAAACTAAAAAAAAAAAAAAAACCCACTACCCTCGAGTCAATTCCAACTCATAGGACAACCATTGCATTTCCAAGGTGATAAACATTTATGAAGTAGATTTCCCTATCTTCCTTCTGCATAGCAGTTAGTGTGTTTGAACCATCAACCTTCAGATTAGCAATCAAATACCTTAAGCACTGTACCACCAGAGCTCCTTTGGAAATGATAAAAGAGTTGATAAATAGAGGTCACTCTTGCCTTGTTCCAAGCAAAACTAAAGAAAACAAAACAGACGAGACAACTATAAAACAAAATGTGGCAAACTAAATGGGCTTTTTTCTCAATCTGTAATGTGATGGTTGTGGTGGTGGTGGTCATGGTGGTGGTGGTCATGGTGGTGGTGGATTCCAAGGGGTGCTGAGTGGAGTGTCCACAGCAAAGTAGTATTGTTGTTATTAGCTGGTTTCAAGTCAATTCTGACTCACAATGACCCTAAGTACAACAGAACAAAACACTATCTGGTCCTGCACCATTCTTATAATCATTGCTATGTTTGAGCTTATTGTTGTAGGCACTATGTGCATATACCTTGTTGAAGATCTTCCTCTTTTTCACTGACCCTCTGCTATACAAAGCATGATGTCCATCTCTGGAGACTGGTCCCACCTGGTAACATGTCCTAAGTACTTGAGACAAATTTTTCTAGGAAAGAATTAGCAACAGGCTCCCACAAACATTCAGTGCATTCAAGGTGAGGGAGTAGCCACCTTTTTTGGTCACACCTGGTTTCCTGGGATGAGAAGTATGCCACACTGCACTATGGTCCTGCATTAGTGCTGTGTCTTGTGTATAAGAATCAGTCAGATGTGTCTATAGGCTCCCTTCAAGTCTTTTTTTTTTTTTTTGTAGTCAGAGACAGCATCTCAAAGTAAACCATGGCTTCTGTCTTGAACTGGTTGTCTGCTTCTCCATTTTGCAACTGGCCCCTGAGCTATACCACTCAAAACCAAAAAAAAAAAAAAAAAAATCTGCTTCCATCAAGTCAGATATGACTCATAGCAACACCTCCTTGGGTTTCCAAGGTGGTTTCACTACAGAAGTAGAT
>NW_006921733.1:4095453-4113292 GCF_000298275.1 Orycteropus afer afer
TTACCAGTAATGTATATGGGAAAAAAGTTTGAGTGTTCCCAGACCCCAAAAATAACCTACCAAATCATCCCAAATAATACATAATACCTGAGATACCACTCAAAACCAAAAAAAAAAAAAAAAATCTGCTTCCATCAAGTCAGATATGACTCATAGCAACACCTCCTTGGGTTTCCAAGGTGGTTTCACTACAGAAGTAGATTGCCCAACCTTCGTTCCAAGGAGTGGCTGGTGGGTTTGAACCACCAGCCTTCTGGTTAGCGGTCAAATGCCTTAGGCATTCTGCCACCAGATCTCTGGGTCAATACCTCTAACACCTTTGACACAAAAAGTGTTTAACCATTTGCTCTGGATGAACTGAGAGGACAATTGGTAAAAGTTTGCCTGGTAACACTATAAGTCAAATCTCCTGTTTATAATGGAGAAGAAAGGACAGTCAGTCATTAATTAAAAGATAAACAAGATATTTGACAACACTTTTTTATTCTGAGCTAAAAGCTTTCCCAAAGTTTTCCAGAGATACTTCTGGTGGATATAGCATTAGTAGAGTATCCTCATCATCACCTTGTAAACAGAGTGAAGTACTTCACCCCTCCCAGGCCTCCTATAGATAAAGTTAGTCAAACAGCAGTCAGGCAAGGAGCAAGCTGCCTTCTTGTGTATTTACCCTGGTCCCTCAAGTGCTTGTTGTTGACCATGGATATTAATGCAAACAATTTCAGTGGCTGTGCCCTTTCTAGAGTTAATGACCCTTCTTTTCCTACCTCAGGTGCCTATCCTCGACTTTCGCTGAGCTTTCGGTTGAAGAGAAACATTGGATACTTCATCCTACAAACTTACATGCCTTCTATACTGATTACGATTCTATCCTGGGTGTCCTTCTGGATCAATTATGATGCGTCTGCTGCTAGAGTTGCACTCGGTATGTGTAGTTTTAAAATGACATCTAAAATGTAGAATAATGGTATCGTTACAGTATTAAGAGAGTTCAAAAGCTATAGTTCAATGATAATTTTTTTTACATCATTATACACATCTTGCATATTATCATGAAACACTAGTTTCATGCATGATTCTCTTGAAGTATCAGTTTAATCATAAAGCTCAAATGTCAGTTTTCAGGCCCATGGAAAGGAAAATATGTTTGCCAAATATCTGTATAATTAAAGTATTTTTGACACTTATTTTAAAGCAAAGAGTAACATCTCCTATTCAAAATTATTCTATGGCCCAAAAGAAGACTTGATTAATTGTACTTCCTTCTTTTTCAATACTATTGAGAAAATATAGCTAAATATTATAGTATATAATTGGAATTACACACTTTAATGAGAATTACAATATGTAATTAGATGCTGAGTAACCCCAAAGAGTTCTAGAGCTCTTTTCTGGCCATTGGTCATTTAACAACTGGATTATTAGCTTGTGTACAATATGTACTATATGTTATAATATTATTTTTATTTTTTTTAACTATTAAAGGAAGACTTATATTTTAGCTTTGAAACATTATTCTCTATTTAGTTAATCATTATGAAACTACATCAACAAAGTAATATTTTAAAGCATAAATTTTAAGTAATTGCAGGACTAAAGAACCATTATCAGATTATCCTCTTTGGGTAGAGTTAGATTTAATTCTTGAAAGTGAAACTATCAACAATAGTTTTTAAATTGATGGAAAAGAATTATCAACATATTTGCTGATAAATAGCATAAGACTTCAGGGATTCAGTTATCTGCTTTTTCCCTCCTTTTTCTGTTTACTACTTTTTCCCAGGATTTTAAACTGATAACAGTTTTTTTCTAGAGAACGTTGTATACCTATGTGTATGTGGATCTCTGGTTTAGATCTACAGATATGTGACTGGCACACTTGCATTGAAGATTAGATTTTTCCAGGAAAGAACAAACAACTATGACTTAAGAAAATCAGGTAACTATTCCAAAAGGTGTTAGGTGAATCAAAAATCACTTGAGAAGAATTAGGTATCAAAAAACTAAAAGTTCTGTATTGATTGTTGTGTATTTCCAATTGTTATATTTTTTTGTTTGTTTGTTTGTATGCCTTTTTTTTTAAGTCTCAAAAAAAAAAACCACCAGGATTTCTTCATACCCTGCTGAAGTTACATTATGACCTTACTCCTTTATTTAAGGTTTACCATTTGTTTCATAGTTTCTTCTCTTTTATTAATGTTATTGGATTACTCTTTGCTATTTTTGTCTTCTTCTTGTCTGGAAAATTCAGGAAAAGAAAATGAATTTGCAGGAAAAGAAACAAATTTTCTTAAGTTGATAGTTGATATCATTTTCAGGTTCTCTTTAAGAAAAAAATACAAAATGTACATATATAAAGCTGCTGGGATCATTCCCTCATGCATGAAATGTCCTATGCATGCAGAGAGCTACAATGGAGGCTTCCTTAGCCTCATCAGGTCTTTGCCTCAGTGAATTTTTCTCTACTAGAAGGACTAGAGAAAGAGAAGTACCAAAGTACTAGGGTTGAAGTGTACTGAAAAAATTTCTTAGATTTCTAGATGTAAAGTTTATACCTGTTTAATTCTATAATATTGACTGCCACCATATGAAGCATATTGACTATCTGAAGTAAGCTATATTCAAACCATGCTCATTACAACATATGAATAAGTTTCCACTTTTTCTTAATGACACAGCATTACCATAAACCTTAACCATCATCATGACTTTGCTGGGATTCAGGAACATTCCAGCCCACACTGGGAAATCATGTCACTGGAAGAGAGAGCAAGATGGAGGCTAGGGTCTGACTGACTCAAGATGTGGGAAATAGGAGTGAGAAGCAGTAGTGACTGGCACTTGACTAGCATCAGGATAAACTAGGGCCTGGAGGACAAGAAGGTGACCTTGACCCTAGGACACACAGTCTGACCTGCAGTTGTGAGTCAACAGGCCCAGGTCTGAGAATCCTCACTCCTTTCTCCCTTTTTCTACTTCATAACCCATGGTCTCAGAGTCTGGGTTCACTTTGACTAGTTAAGGAAGCATATATAATGGGGTCATGAGTACAGAATAACACTAGTATTAACAACAACAAAGGAAATAAAATAATAGTAATACTTGCTGAAATTTATCAAGTATGTACCAGGTTTCCTGCTGAAGTCACTAATGTACTTCTCTTATGGAATACACAGAGAGTCCGTGTCAGAATAGGCAGTACCATTGTCCTCATTTTACAGATCAGGGAAATGAGGCACAAAGAACCTAAAGAACTGGTACAGACTCACATGATTATTAAATAGCAGAAAAACAAATTCAACCCAATTAGTCTAACTCAGGGCCCTCTCCCTTAGCAACTACAGGAATTCCCAAAATGTCAATAGACTTACAAGTATAAATTATTTGGTCTAATACTTTATGGGCTTAAAAAAAAAAAAAAGTGAGAAAACATTATTATTAGTTATGTTTACTGTGGGATTGCTCAGAACATTGAATATGCTGATGTGCTCTGAATCCTTAAAAGGACATGACCGTGGCTTGGAAGGCTATGATGGAAAGTCCATAGGCTGTTCCAATGTCCTGTCCTACAGTGCAAGCCCTGAAATACATAGTGTCACTTGTGGTCACTGATTGGCTGCTATGCAATGAGTGCATTCATGTCTAATGGGGTCCTAGGTGCACTGTGAGGAGCTCTGGTGGTGTAGTGCCTAAGTCATTTGAGAGCTAACCACAGAGCTGGTGGTTCAAACACAACAGCCACTCCTCGAAAAGAAAATTGGGCAATCTACTTCTGTAGTGATGCTGTTTTGAAAACCCAAGGAGAGGTTGCTATGAGTCAGATCCGACTCGACAGCAGTGAGTTAGTGAGTGAGGTGCACTGCACCTGCACAGAAGGACAGATACCACTGTGCGTGCCCTCCCACTTGATCAGGGTGCTGTGGCCCTTTGGTTGGGGGATAGCCTGAGCCCACACTGCTTCTTCCATGGGGAAAGGAGTGCTGGTTCTGCAGGTGGCGGTGCTGTGGAGCTGTTGCATGCACCTCAGGTTTTGAGGGTCCCACTGGCCAATCATCAGATGTCAGTCACGTCAAGCTAGTATTGGAACTACCATTCTGAAAGGTTGGAAGTGGTGAATCAATGATCTTCCTCAAAAACCTCAAGACCAGTGTCAGTGAATAGCAGTATCAGCACTTCAAAAAGTGAAAAATTGCATTAATATAATTTATGCCACATTATTGTGATAACAGTAGAGAGTTACAAAATCTATTTTAAATAAATGATACAAATAACTTATAGTTTTATTTCATAATCATGTTTACACATGCACAGTGCTCTAGATAAGAAGTGAAATAACAGAAGAAGGAAAATGCATCAACCTTTTAAGCTAAGAGCTCATGTAAGCTGAACTAGACTAGAGCATTCACCTTCAAGTCTTACCACATACATATCCACACAAGAGCCAACTAGAAAGGCAAGGCAGCAGCTAATGAAAACAGCATAACCAGAGCTATTTCAAACACATATGCAATGTAGTGGGAGGAACATTACAAAATTTTAGAATAATGGTGAGATAATTTCATATTTTTTAGCATTTGCTTGTTTTTTTCATATTTATTTGTGACCTATAATTATCCTATTGCCATTTTCAAATTTAAAAACTCCCCAGGTGCATATGAATATGAATGTTTTACATAAAGAAGAATCTGGAAATATTCTGATTGTCCTAACTGATTTCCATATATTCCATAAGCAATCATGGATGGCAATTAAACATAAAAATGGTCTCTTAGTTCTTTAATTCTACTATGTGCTCTCAATAGCAATTCAGAGATGAAATGGAAAAAGCATGAGTGTCTTTGAGAGAGCTCTTCTCTCTGTTCTCCCAATGGCTTGTGGTAAGCTCAGCTTTCATCCTCAGGGTCCTCTCTTTGGGACAGGGAATGAGGGCACAGGCCTCCAATGAAGGCCTTGTAGAGATAAAACAGAGAGAGCTGGGAGGAACCCTGGAGGAGACCTGAGCCTGGGCTCCACCGTTGGGAGACCTGGAGCTCAGACTTCTGGGGCCTGCAGTGCCACAGTCATGTGTCTCATTCCTCTGGTTACTGTGGAGGTAAGGCTGTAGCTAAGGTTTCCTTCCTTTGAAAATCTCCTTTTGAAGGGAAAGCCTGACCCCAGCCCACTCTGCTAGGCCCTGGGTGACATATTACAGTCACATCCTAGGGCATCAGTTGCATGTTGTAGAGAACTTCCTTATCAGAGCTGCCTTACTTCTTTGAGAGTTCTTTTCTTTTTTAATTTTTATTTGGTGAAATATATATAACAAAATATTTGCCATTTTATCCATTTTTACATGTACAATGAATGACCAACACCACTATCCATTTTCAAATTTTGCTATCACCCTTAACAGAAGCTAGGTACCTCCTGAACAGTGAGTCCCCTTTTCCCTTTCCCTCCCATTCACCCTTGGTAACCACTAATAAACTTTGGTCTCTGTGCATTTGTCAATTCTAGGTATATCATATAAGTAGTATCATACAATATTTGTCTTTTTGTATCTGGCTTATTTCACTCAGTATAATGTTTTCAGGGTTCATCTGTTTTATAGCATGCATGAGGACTTAATTTATCTTTATTGTTGAGTGATATTCCATTGTGTGCAGATACCACATTTTGCTTATCTATTCATCTTTTGATGGAGATCTAGGTTTTTTCCACCTTTTGGCTCTTTTGAACCTTGAAAAATCATAACATTTAAAATATTATCTCCAAGACAGCAAGCCATCTGGGATAGCTACTATGCCACTAAGAAATGAGTGTTCTATGTCTTTTTGTTCCTGCCAGTGTGACTTAACAGAATTCAACAAGCTCTAGTCTTGGTTCTGACTATCCCCTGTTCTCTGTGGCCTCAAATTATTCAATGTTGATCCTTTGTGTATCAAGAACTGTGTTCACTGCTATGGGAGAGTTGCAAAATATAGTCCCTTCCTTTACATGATTTTGGTGACTACTCACTTCAGTTCCTAATGGAAACAAAGATTTTGGAAAACAATATAAACAAACAATATATACCTAAATCGTTCAACATAATAAAAACTAAAAAAAAAAAAAAAAAGATCTAGTCAATTACCTCAGAGTTTTATATGACACTATACTTTGAATATAATAATTAACTATTGACTTCAGCAAATATTTCCTGAGAGCAGCTTTTATGTAAGATGTTCTTTCTTATGTGCAGAGGGAAATCCACTCTGTGAGATAATCTTCCCTCAGGAGCAGGATTCCACTATTACTTTCTCTTTGAGCTCAGAACTGGATCACAACCTTAACAGTAACTTTAGAGAACATTTCTTTATTTCTTGTGCTTCAATGAGCATGGTAGTAAGAGTTGTTTTCTTATGACCAAGATCTCACTAAATCCTTATTAACAGCCTCACATTTCCAGATGTAGACTACCCCCACCCATCCCTGGTTCTGGAGGATTCCTCTTGCAGACACTCACGTTTTATATTAAATCCTGAACTCATTTTCATTTCCTCTAATTTTCATAAAGGACACATGCTCCTTTGCTGCCCTACACATCTGTCCTTCTCTTAGCATTTCATCTTCTCTACTGCTGACACCAACACCTGTGGGGATGATGCTCAAAGCAGAGATGTTACTTACTGTTCTCAAGTGGGATGCTCCACCCAAATGACAAATTGTATGCTTTATTTCAATCACCAATCATAGTCAACACATTATTCTTCAATCACTTCAAGCAGTGTGAGAAAATACAAAAAGAAAATGAAAAATGAAGAATACAGTAAAGCCTCCACCTCTCACTTTATGTTTCTTTTACAGGGATCACGACTGTGCTGACAATGACAACAATCAACACACACCTTCGGGAGACGTTGCCCAAAATCCCCTACGTCAAAGCCATTGACATGTACCTCATGGGCTGCTTTGTCTTTGTGTTCCTTGCCCTTCTGGAGTATGCCTTTGTCAACTACATTTTCTTTGGGAGAGGCCCTCAGAGGCAGAAGAAACTTGCAGAAAAGACAGCCAAGGCAAAGAATGACCGTTCAAAGAGTGAAAGCAACCGGGTAGGTGGATCATTGTCTTGCCCACACATACTATTCAGGGACACCACCTTACCCATGACAGCTTTTCCGTAGCTACATCTGCTTTCTTGGCTTTTTGAGTAGAAGCTGTATGGTCTTTTGACCATAATCTGAACTATTTCTTCGTGGAAGTCACTGGATTTTATATAAAACAAAAATGAGTGCAGAAGGTGGGAAAGTCAAAATCTTATGTTTCCAATAAAAAGAACAAAACTTGTAGGATACCAGAATTACTGAAGCTCTAGACTGTGGAACCCAAATCTGACACTCAAATGCATTTGTTTATTTATTTATTTTTCCCCAAAGACTTAGATATTTGTTGTTGTTGTTGTTATGTGCCGTCAAGTCATACCTGACTTATAGCGACCCCTCCGTGGGTTGCCGAGGCAGTATCACTATGGAAGTAGATTGCCTAACCTTCCTTCCAAAGAGTAGCTGGTAGGTTTGAATCACCAGCCTTTTGGTTAGCAGTCAAGTGCCTTAGGCACTATGCTACCAGAGCTCCTGACTTAGATATTTATTTGTCTGTAAAATTACAAGTTTGTTTATCCAGCCTGTCATTGCTCTTTCTAAAGGACAACAGACCCTTACTCATACTCCTTATACTCCCTCATGATGGCCACCATCCCTCAGTGGTGCTTGGTCAGGGAGTTCCTTGATTAGGCCTGGCCTGGCCTCTTTTTGGTTTTACTTTGCAAAACACTTGGACCAGGCAAATGATGGTGCATTGCCTTAGGAAGCCTCTGGACTCTCCCTCCAAGAGAGAAAACGGGTTAAGTCCAGCCACCTCCAGTCTAGTTCAACACACTATTCTATCCTTTATTAAAAAATAACTTGATTATATTGATGTCCTGTCATTATTTTTTAATGAAATCAATAGTGTAATGACAGACAATATTTTGGTGAAAACATGTTACAGTTTTGGTATAATCTTTTCATTTTTCCTTTAAACTCTTTCATCTCATAAAATTCTCAAATAGGCATATTGAGGTTATTTAGACTTTCTTTGTTTTTTTCAATGTTTTCACCTTACAGTTGTCTTAGTGCCACCCCATGCCTATACCTCATTCCAGAGTGCAGGCAGTTGCATGAAACCCAGTTGGTGCCCCCAGCTCCAAGGGTAGCACATAGGATATGAGTTAATGATACATGACACAGAGAGAATGGAAATGGCTTTTATTCTTACCACAAAAATACAGTTGTCAGAGAAACCCAGCACTTGTGAATAAAACCAGGCTTCTCCTCTGCAAAAGCATCCTGAATTTCTTACTGTAAAATGAATTTAATATCACACTGGTATGTTTCTAAATTGACTTGCATCCTGATTTGAATATATAGCATTCTTTTGTCACATGGTTGCCAAGGAAATGAGCATCTCTTTATTGTTTCCATCATGCACACACATATACATGCACACGTGTTTGTACACACACACAATGAAGCCTCTTAATTTAAACAGGTTGTAAATTTGTTTCCTTTGCACTTAATGAGCCTGGTTAGAACAGTCAAATTGCTTTGCTACAGAAATATCATTTGAGTATGCAACTTAAATTAAAAAATAAAACTTTCTAACACCCATAGAGAAAGTTAGCTGAAAGTAGAAAAAGTATGTTATAAATCAATGCAGTGGAAAATTTCAGTTTATTTGTAAGGGAATTTTTATTGCTTGTTTTTCTGAGAATGTCTTTCTGTTTTCCTGACATTTTTGTTAAGTATTTTTGAGTTCATATTTTTAAAAATCTGTAATTGTACACCAACTCATAAAGTTTAAATTTGGCATGCAAAGGCATGTGTATTAATTCTAAACATATATTTGATATCCATGAATATAACCATCAGATTATTTTCCCAATGGTACCTAAGAATTTAATGATAATTTTTAAGTTGAAATGAACCTACTGATAAGTTTATATCAAGGTGAGCTAAAGGAAAGTGAAAAAAAAAAATCATAAATTATATGCAAAATAAAAATGGCACTAGATACAGGCCAGGTACTTCATGGGTTATATATAGGTTACACAGACCTTTATGATTATTTACTTATTAACTTGCAATGGTATCTCTTGGAATTGGTTATAAGTGTGGCTTTCTGTGCTACAAAAGAATTACTTTTGAAATATTAAATTCAGCAAGCTCTGTTTTCCATGCTATGGATGAAAGCTGAGCAACAAGTGTGCAGGTGACTGCCCTTCCCCAATTGATAGTGACCCACTGGCATTTTCTTTCCAAAGACCACATTTTGGGACCTAAAAGTTACCCAAGGAAGGAAAGTGCAGTCAGGAACACTGCAGGCCACTTAGGCTCCATGCCTTTGGAACTATGTGTTTATCAATGCTACTATAAAACCATGAGTATATTTTCCTTATATTTAGTAGTTATACAATATCTTAACTTTGTAGTTGACCTATGAAGTTCATATTTTGTAGATAGTCACACAGTTTCTTCTCACATCAGTGGTGTAATATAAGCCTTGACAATAGTTTATTTGTGCTTAACTTCTGTTTGTTCCTGAATTTTCTGCACCCAAGAGTTAGTCTTTGGTTGGAATGAAAGTATTATTATTATTACAAGCAGTCTCAGTTTCCTAAAGCTGCCATAACAAAATACCAAAAAACTAGTTGCCGTATCAGCCATGTCAATTCCTCCTGAGGCCTCTGAGAAAGAAGTTGTTCCATGTCTTTCTTCTAGTTTCTGTGTTTTTGTTATGTTTTGTTTCTGGAAATCTTCACATTACTTTGCTGCTTAGAAATGCACCTTTATGTGACTGTTTTCCCTCTGTGTCTATGTCTATGTCTATTTATATGATGCCCATCTTACAGGATTAGTACCCACCCTAATCCTATATGACATCATTAATCTAACTAATATCTTGAAAGAAGGATCCCATTTCCTGAAACTAGTTTACATTCACAGGTAGAAGTTAGGACTTCAATGTGTCATTCAATCCATAACACAAACCCTGTGAGATTTTTGCAAATTGATCAATAAAATTTAAATCTGTTGATATGGCAGAAAATTTAAATTCTTACCAAGAAATCAGGGCTACACATTTGATAACATTCTTACTAAAGTGCCAGATATCATTCCTCATGGGACAAATAATGCCGTGCTCTTCAAAAATAGAGTATGTTCCTTATTTAGAAGCTTGAAAGTAAAAGAGAATTAGGTATCACCTACATGCCAATCTGGTAATAGACTCTAGGAAAGAGCAAACATTCCTCTACGATATATTCTGCACTAGATATTTTCAATCTTTTAGTGTCAACATCTGGCAAGGTTATAGAGCAGGAAAAAAAACGATATTGAAATCATTGGTTCTAATTATAGCAGATATGAGACATAAACCTTCAAAATAAGGAATATTCATGAAATAGTTTAAAAATTGAATGTCACCTTTGTAGGGCAGTTCTGTCTTATATCTCACCATAGCAACTACTATCTATGTCAAGACTTAAATTCTAGGTGAGAGGAAAAGATTAGTACCCCTTTTGGAAATATTTGTTTAAAATGTCTAGTTCCTAATATTAAACCAATTTTAGCAATCCCTTAAGTCTTTCTATATATATCTTCTAGTAATTTTGGTGTAAATTTTGTTATAAATTTTTTACGTATCAGTTCATGTTTAACTATGTTTTTGTTAAGTGCAGCTGTGATGGCTCCACTCATAGCGACCCTGGGTACAACAGAACAAAATTCTACTAGGTCCCAGGCCATCTTCACAGTATTTGCTACTGTGAGTCCATCATTGCAGCCACTCTGTCAATACATCTTGTTGAGGGTCTTCCCCTTTTTTGCTGACCCTCTATTTTACCAAGCATAATATCCTTCTCCAGGGACCGGTCCCTTCTGAAAACATGACCAAAATATGTGAGAAAAATTCTGGCCATTCTCCCCTCTAAGGAGCATTCTGCCTGTACCGCTTTCAAGACAGGTATGTTTGTACTTCCAGCAGTCTGTGGTATTTTCAACATTCTTCACCAACACCACAATTCAAAGGCATCAATTCTTCTTCACTCTTCCTTACTCATTGCCCAGGTTTTACATGCATATGAACTTATTGAAAATATCATGGGTTGGGTCAGAAACACCTTTATCTCAAAGTGACATCTTTGCCCTTCAATACATTAAAGAGATCTTTTGCAGCAGATTGCCCAATGCAGTATGTCATCTGATTTCTTGACTGCTGCTTCCGTGAACACTGATTGTGGATCCAAGTAAAATGAAATCCCTGACAACTTCAGTCTTTTCTCTATTTATCATTATATTACTTGCAGGTCCATTTGTAAGGATTTTTGTTTTCTTTATGTTGAGTTGTAATCCATATGAAGGTTATAGTCTTTGATCTTCATCAGTAAGTGCTTCAAGTCATCTTCACTTTCAGCAAGCAAGGTTGTGTCATCTGCAAATCCCAGGTTGTTAATGAGTCTTCCTCCAATCCTAATGTTGGGTTCTTCTTCATATAATCCAGCTTTTCAGATTATTTGCCCAGCCTAAAAATTGAATAGGTATAGTGAAATGATACCCTGATGCACACTTTTCCTGATTTTAAACAATGCAGTATTCCCTTTTTCTGTTCAAAGATAGACTCTTGGCCTATGTACAGGTTCCTCTTGAGCACAATTTAATGTTCTGAAGTAACAGTTCTTCACCATGTTATCCAATTTGTTATGATCCATAGACTTGAATGCCTTCACATACTCAGTAAATCACCATAAAATAAATATATTTCTGGTATTCCTTGCTTTCAGCCAAGATCCATCTAATATCAGCAGTGATATCCCTGGTTGCACACCCTCTTCTGAATCTGGCTTGAATTTTTGGCCATTCACTGTTGATACACTGCTGCAACAGCTTTTAAGTTATCTTATGCAAAATTGACTTCTGTGTGATATTAATTATATTGTTGGATAACTTCCTCATTCTGTTGGATCACCTTTCTTTGGAATGAGCATAAATGTGGATCTCTTCCAGTTGATTGTCTAGATAGCTGTCTTCCAAATTTCTTGACACAAACGAGTAAGGGCTTCCAGTGTTGCATCAATTTGTTGAAATTGTTCCATCAATTTCGGGAGCCTTGTTTTTCACTAGTGCTTTCAGTGCAGATTGGAATTTTTTCCTTCAATACCATTAATTCTGGATCATATTCCACATCCTGAAATGGTTGAACTTAAAACAATTCTTTTTGGTAATAGTGACTTTTCCATCTTCTTTTGATGCTTTCTGTATCATTGAATATTTTGCCTTTAGAAACCTTCAGCATTGAAAATTAAGGCTTGCTTTTTTTCTTCAGTTCATTCAGCTTGAGAAATGCCAAGCATGCCCTTCACTTTTGCATTTCCAAGGCAGGAAATCTTTGTGGAAATAGGTTGCCCAGTCTTCCTGAGAAGTGACTGGTGGGTTTGAAGCACCAGTCTTATGATTAGCAGTCAAATGCTTTAGGCACTATGCCACCAGAGCTCTAGTCTCCAATCAAGAGCAAATTTCAATGTCTTTTTTGACATTCATTTTGGTCTTTCCTTCCTTTTTTTTTTTTTTTTTTTTAATGTTTTGCTTTCTTTTCATGTATAATATTCTAATATCATCCTATAACTCATTAGGTCTTTTGTCATTAGCTTTCAATGAGTCAAATGTTCTTCATATGGTCTCTAAATGTAGGTGGGATATAATCAAGGTGATATTTTGACTCTTGTGGACTTGTTTTAGCTTTCTTTAGTTTCAACTTAAACTTGCATATCAGCAAATGATGGTCTCTTTCACAGTCAGCTCCTGGCCTTGTTCTGACTTTGACATTGAACTTCTCCATCACCTCCTTCCATAGATGTAGTTGATTTCATTCCTGCATATTGTGTCTAGTGAAGTTCTCATGAATAGTCACCATTTATTTTGTTGAAAGAAAAGTATTTGCAATTAATACGTCATTGATCTTGCAAAATTCTCTCATGAAGTCTCTGGTATCATTTCTCACTAAGACCATATGTTCCAACTACCGATGCTTCTTTGTTTCCATCTTTTGCATTCCAATCACAAGTAATAATCAAAACATCCTGATTGCCTATTTGGTCAACTTCATACTGCAGAAACTGGTAAAAACTTACCTGAGTTGTGTCCTAAAGCAACTATAAGCTAGTTATAAAAGTCTGAGCACTTGGGAGCACATTTTTTTTACCAATACCATTAACTATGCACAAAATTGAAGTGCTGCCTCATACTCAGGTCTCCTCCATCTTCACCTCCATCAGTTTCCAGGGGTATAACTGAAGATCAATTTCAGGTCAACCCTAAATGCATTACCTTTATAAGATCATTCCTGAAATACCTGGCATTGGTCACAAGGGACATTAATTCATATAAATTTGTTATTAAACTTTAAATATCAAGTAATATCCAGTTGAGCCTACTGTGTCTTCTTCCCTCTGTTTGTGCTATTCCTGAAACTATTATATAAGCTATTATCTCTCTTTCAGTGAGTCTCCTGTTCTTTCTACTAAGATGTTCTTTCCCCTTCATCTATATTGTCCCTTTTCAAAGCCTAAGACAATTGCTCTTCTTCATGATATTTTCCCTTTTCCCTGGACCCATCCTACCTCTGCCACTTCCTTTTCTGGACTGTTGATTTCCTTCTTCTTCCAACTTCCAAAGTACATGCTTTATGTTTGGTAAGTGGTATATCACTTACATCCCATGCACCCATGACATCTTTTCTGCCAGACTGCATCCAATTCTTTGCATCTACACAGATGCCCCCATTAAGATTTAAACATGGGAAGTACTTGTGTCATCTGTGTTCAGAATGACTGATATTTATCCTCATTTGGTCCCACTGAACCCCTATGCTTACTCATTTTCTCTAGTGTGGAGAAGGGAAGGCTCATAAATGTATCTTTTTAGAACCAGGTAAAACTGTGAGTGATAAGACTGTCAAAGTTCATTTGAATAAATGGATTCCAAAATACTGTCCTTCTTTCCTTAAAGAGGAGGTCTTTCTTTATTTAGTATTTCTTTCTACAGAGTTACTAATTATAATCTTCTGGATTTCAATAAAAGGTGCTTCTAATTTGGTATTTTTGTTAACGAGAAAGAGATGATATTATCAGCATGTATTTAAAAATTGCATAAAGGACAATATGCACTATCATTTTAAATGTACTTGTGGATTATATAAAGCTTCCATATGCTAGATTCCATAAGGCAAATGTCCTTCTCTTACTCCTCTCTGGTGGCCCACACCTAGCACAGGCCTTGTATGGAGCAGTGGGCAGTGATATCTTGCAGATAAAAAAATCAAGAGTTAGCTGGGTGCTGCCCTTTCACAAACTCACCTCCAGGTGGCTGCTGCCTTCGTCTTTGGACTCCTGACTCTATGCTTTATGGTTTTGTTCCATCTAAAACATTACCACTTTTAGGAAAACAATTTCAGTCTTTTGAGGTTCTGATTAATATGTAGTTGTTATTGAAAAAAAAATCTATATATTATGTTAAAATTTATATTTATATTTTATATATAAATATAAATTTGAATTTCTTTTATAAATATAAATAGCTTAAAATTTATATTACTTTGTTCATGTTGTCAGAAGGAACTAGTCCCTGGAGAAGGATATCATGCTTGGTAAAGAAGAGGGTCAATGAAAAAGGGGAAGGTTCTCAAGGAGATGGATTGACACAGTGGCTGCAAAATGGGCTCAAGCATAGCAAAGATTGTGAGGATGGCACAGGACCAAGCATGGATTTGCTCTATTGCATGATTTGGAGCCAACTCAACAGCACCTAACAACAATATTATTTTTATTATTATTATTTCATTTTAAGAGCTTGTTTTATGTTCAATGTAATGCATACATTTAGGTTCATTCCCCATTCGCCATGTCCAATCCTAAGCCAGTCTCCTCCCCTCTCTACCCTGTAACCCTTCCCCTGTGCCCCTCATATTTATACATTCCTGTTTATCCTGCATTTCCTCATTTTAAATGTTGGTCCTCTGGTGTCCCATGGTCTATTGCTCTAAAGGATGTATTACCATAAAGTATGTGTGTGCATCATCCTGGGTTGAGTAGTCTGTGTGTACATCTTGTTAACTATTGGGCTGAGAACCCACCTCTAGGGGTGCGTTTTATTGCAGGTGCAGAATGTATTACAGGGCATAGTATTGGGAGTCTTGCCAGATTTCATCTGACTAGTAATTCTGGTCATTATTGAGTGTTTGGATTTTGTTCCACATTTTCCCTCCCACTCTATCCAGGATCTCCAGATTTGATCCTTTCCTGAGTGGTTGGCATTAGTAGCCAGGCACTATCTAGTTTTTCTAGTCTTGAGGGCTATCATGTCCTAGGGCTGATTGCTTCTAAATGCCTTTTTTTTTTTGTGTGTGTGTTTTTTTTTTTGCGTTCTTCTTCATTTCCGACTCTAGGAGACCATTAGCTGCATCTTAGATGGCCACTTGAAAGCTTTTAAGACCCCAGTCGCTACTCACCAATGTAGGATGTGGAGCAATTCTTTTATGTATTTTGTTGTGCCAGTTGAGTATGGTGTCCCCCAGTACCGTGGTTCTGAGGTAGTAGATCTATTGGATCTCTCTCCCATAGTGTCTGGTTGTCTGTTAGGGTTTACTCTGTGTCTGTCTTCTATTGTTTCTGTAAGGACTGCAGGTGTTTTGTATCACTGGTGTCTGTGCAAGATTAGCCTCAGCTGAATCTATCCTTGGTCTAGGATACTTCTGTTTACTGATCCCTCTCTGATCATCTCAGGGGTTTATGTGTTTATCTGTATAGCCTAGTGTTTGGTATTAATGGCAATGCAGTATTGTGGACACATTGGTTACTATTAGCATCTGTCATCTATCTCTTATATGCACAATTTGGTGTCTTCCCTTTTCCTAATGTTATCATGGTGGTCATAAATCCTTCCTGTATATCCCTCCCCCTACCCACATCAGAATGTAGACCCCAACTAGCCCAAATTAATCCCTCCTCTTCCCTCCCCATCCCAGTAACCTACTAAGTGAGTTCTCATTCCCAAGCAAACCCTTCTCTGTCTTTTTACAGAAATGGGCTCATACAGTACTTGTCCTTCTGCGATTGACTTATTTCACTCAGCATAATGTCGTCCAGGTTCATCCACATTGTGAGATGATTCATATATCCCTCATTGTTCTTTAATGTGGCATAGTATTCCATTGTGTGGTTATACCATAATATGGTTATTCATTCATCCGTTAATGGGCATTTAGATTGTTTCCATCTCTTTGTTATGGTGAATTGTGCTGCAATGAACATAGGTGTACATATGTCTGTCAGTACACTCTCACCTCTATAGGATATATTCCTAGTAATGGAATTGCTGGGTCCAATGTTACTTCTATTTTCAGTTTTTTTAAGGAAACTCTACACTGTTTGCCAGGAGCTCTGGTAGCATAGTAGCTAAGGCACTTGACTGCTAACCAGAAGGCTGGAGGTTCATACCCACCAGCCACTCCTAGGAAGGAAGGTTGGGCAATCCTACTTCCGTAGTGATACTGCCTCGGAAACCCAAGGAGGGGTTGCTATGAGTCAGGGCTGACTCGACGGCACATAACAACAACAACAACACACCATTTGCCACAATGGTTGTACAATTTTACAATCCCACCAGCAGTGCACAAGCATCCCAATCTCTCCACAACCTCACCAGCATTTGTTACTTTCTAAAACTTTGCTATTATTGCTGGGGTGAGATGATATCTCATTGTTGTTTTGATTTGCATCTCTCTAATGATTAATGATCATGACCAATTTCTTATGTGTTTGTTGGCTGCTTGTATATCTTCTTTGGTTAAGTGTATGTTAAGTCTTTTGCCCATTTTGAATTCGGTTGTCTTTTTGGTGTTGAGGTATTGAAGTTTTCTGTAGATTTTGGACATAAGTTCTTTATCTTATATGTCATAGGCAAATACTTTCTCCCAATCTGTAGGTTCTCTTTTTACCCTTTTGACAAAAACTTTAGATGCACACAAGAATTTAATTTATAAAAGGTCCCAGTCATCTAGCTACTACTCTTCTCTCTCCTGCACATTCTGGGTTATGCTTGACAGTCTATTTATGCCATAAATTAGGGCTCCCAGTTTAGCCCCTATTTATTTTTGATGAATTTTATAGTTTTGGGTTTTACATTTAAGTCTTTGATCAAGCTGAGTTTGTTTTTGTGTATGGGGTGAAGTATAGGTTTTGTTTCATTTATTTACTGGCGGATATCCAGTTTTGCCAGCACCAGTTGTTAAAGAGGCTGTCTCTTCCCCATTTAATGGGCTTTGGCCTTTGTCAAAGATCAGTTGTCATAGATGGATGAGTTTATATCTGGACTTCGATTCTGTTCCATTGGTCTATCTGTCTATCATTGTACCAATACCATGCTTTTTTGACTACTGTGGCTATATAGTAGTTCTTCAGATCTGGGAGTGTGAGACCTCCCACTTTGTTTTTCTTCTTGAGAAATGCTCTGCTTATTCAAGGTCTCTTTCCTGTCTATATGAAATAAGTAATTAGTTTTTCCATGTCCTTAAAATATTTTTTTGACATCTGGATCGGGATTGCATTAAATGTATAGATTCCTTTAGGTAGTATTGACATTTTCACAATATTTAGTCTACCTACCATGAACAAGGCAGGTTCTTCCATTTATGTAGTGCCCTTGTTGTCTCTTGTAGCAGTGTTTTATAGTTTTCTCTGTATAGGTCTTTTGTGTCTCTGGTGAGGTTTATTCCTAGATATTTTATCTTTTTC
>NW_006921733.1:4113527-4127864 GCF_000298275.1 Orycteropus afer afer
GAATGCTTTGAGTCTTTCTCCATTAATAATGATGTTGGCCATTGGCTTTGCATATATACCCTTTATTATGTTGAGGAATTTCCCTTCTATCCCTATTTTGCTGACAGTTCTAAACAGAAATGGATGTCGGACTTTATCAAATCCCTTTTCTGCATCAATTGATATAATCATATGGTTCTTTTCCTTTGTTTTGTTTTTGTGGTGGATTACAATGATTGATTTTCTGATGTTTAACCACCCTTGTAAACCTGGTATGAATCCCACTTGGTTCGAGTGTATTAATTTTTTGATATGTTGTTGGGTTCTGTTGTCCAGGGTTTTATTAGAGATTTTTGAGTCTATGTTCATGAGTGATAATAGTCTGTAGTTTGCCTTTTTAGTGTTGTCTTTCCCTGGTTTTGGTATTAGTGTTATGCTTGCTGCATAAAATGAGTTTGGGAGTACTCCACCTTTTTCCATGTTCTGGAATAACCTGAGTAGCTTAGCTGTCAACTCTTCTCTGAATATTTGATAGAATTCTCCAGTGAAGCCTTCAGGGCCAGGGCTTTTCTTTGTGGGAAGTTTTTTATGACCTTTTCAATTTCTTCCCTTATTGTGGGACTGTTCAATTTTTCTATCTCTCAGTGGGATAGTTTAGGTAGGTCTTGTGATTCTAGAAACTTGTCCATCTCTTCTAGGTCTCAAATCTATTGGAATACAATTTTTCATAATATTCTGGCACTATCTTTTTTTTTTCAGTTGCTTCTGTTGTGTTGACACCATTTTCATTTACAATTCTTGTGATTTGGATCTTGTCTTTATTTTCTTCCGTTAGGTCTGCCAATGGTTTATCAATTTTATTAATCTTTTCGAAGAATCAGCTCTCTGTTTTGTTGATTTTCCCCATGTTTTTTGTTTTGTTTTGTTTTCTGTTTCATTTATTTCTGCTCTGATCTTTATTATTACATTGCTTCTAGATACCGTAGAGATACCGTGTTGTTCTAATTGTTGGAGTTGATGAGTTAGAATGTTGATTTTGTTTCTTTCCTCTATTTTGATGTATGCATTTATTGCTATAAACTGTCCTCTGAGAACTGCTTTCTCTGTGTCTCATAGGATTTGGTATGATGTATCTTCATTCTCATTTGTTTCTAGAAATTTTTTATTTCAGTTTTTATCTGTTCTGTTAGCCCGTAGTTTTTGAGCAGTGAGTTGTTCAGCTTCCATATGTTTGATTCTTTTTCCTTGCTCTTCTAATTGTTAATTTCTAATTTTATAGCATTGAGGTCTGAGAAGATGCTTTGCAGTATTTCAGTTCTTTTAAATTTATTGAGGCTTGTTTTATGTCTTAACATGGTCTGTTCTGGAGATGGATCCATGTACACTGGAGGAGAATGTGAATTGTGCTTTTTTTTTTTTTTTAGGTGAAATGCTCTCTATATAAGCATGAGGCAAAGTTGATAGTATTGTTGAGTTCTTCTGTATCCTTGTTGAGTTTTTTTTTTTTCCAAATGACCTGTCCCTCTTTGAAAGTGGTGTGTTAAAATCTCCTACTACTGTTGTAGAGTTGTCTATTATCCCTTTTAATTCAGTTAATATTTGCTTCACTTATTTTGGAGCACTTTCATTGGGTGCATAAAAATTTATTATTGTAACATTTTCTTTGTAAATTGACCCTTTCAGCATCATATATTGTCCCTCCTTATCTCTTATGATGACTTTCATCTTAATGTCTATTTTATCAGAAATCTTTATTGCTACTCCTGCTCTTTTTTTGTTTCCATTGGCTTGGTATATTTTTTTTCCATCCCTTGACTCTTAATTTTTTTTTTTTTTTTTATCTTTGTGTCTAAGGTGGGTCTCTTGTAGGCAGCATATTGATGGGTCTTCTTTTCTTATCCAGTCTGACACTCTCTTTCTCTTGATAGGTGCATTTAGTCCATTCACATTGAGTGTAATTAGTGATAGGAAGAACTGATTGCTGTCATTCTATTGTGTTTTTTTTTTTGTCATGTTGTTGGTGTTTCTTTGGTCCATATACTTTTCTGTGCTGCGTTCAGTTTGTTGGCTAATGCTTTTTCCCTTTTCTTCTTTATAGTTGGTTTTATGCTTATTAAACCCATATGTTTTCCTTCCTTCTGGATTTGCTTAGAAAGATTGTTACTTTTCTCTGTGGTTACCTTGGAATATATTCTTGTCTCTACATTATTAGAACAGTGTGCACTGTGAAGACATTGTCCTGTTTCCTCTCCATTTGAAAGTCTGTACCTAGAAGTTTTATCCTTTCTGATAGGTTAGTTGTTGTTGTTGTGTGCTGATTGACTTCCTTCATTTTTAAAGTACAATGGTCTTATTTTGAGTATCTATTTCTGATTTGGTTAGTGTTGATGCCACATATCCTGGTTTTGTTGATCTCTGTTGTGAGTTCTCTATTGGAAGGACTTCCTTAAACATTTCTTGTAGGGTTGGTCTGGTTTTCACAAAATTCCTTAATTTCTGTTTGTCTGAGAATGCCTTGATTTCGCCCTCATATTTGATGGATAATTTGGTTGGATATGGGATTCTTAGGACCTCTGGTAGCATAGTGCCTAAGGCTGGTTCAAACCCACCAGCCACTCCTTGGAAGGAAGATGGGGTAATCTACTTCTGTAGTGATACTGCCTTGGAAACCCAAAGAGGGGTTGCTATGAGTTGGGTCCAACTCCATGGTACCTAACAACAACAACAATGGGATTGTTGGTTTGAAGTTCTTATCCTTCAGTGTTTTATATATGCTGTCCCATTGCCTTCTTACCTGCATGGTTTCTGCAGAGTAATCAGAGCTCAGCCTAACTGTTTGATCATTATAAGTAATGTTTATTTTTTCCCAGGCACCTCTCAAATTTTTTCTTTGTCTTTGGTTTTGTAGAGTTTCATTATAATATACCTTGGTGTTTTTCTCTTGGGATCTATCTTGTGTAGGGTTCTATGAGCTTCTTGGACAAATATCTTTTCTTCCTTCATGGTATGAAGGAAGTTTCCTTTTAGCAAGTCTTCCACAATTTTCTCAGTGATCTTTTTTACCTCTTCTTATTCTGGAATTCCAGTGAGTCTTATGTTGTTTTTTCTCATGTCATCACATATAATTCTAGGTTCTCTTCATTTCTCTTAAATCTTTGTTCTGATTTTTCTTCGTACAGGTTAGTGTCCAAGGATTTGTCTTCTGGTTGGGATATGCATTCTTCAACCAGTTCTAACCTACTCTTTTGTGCTTCTACTGTATTGTGTAATTCTGACATTTTGGTACTCATCTTTCTGCATTTCTAACTGCTGTTTTTGTATGAGTTCTGATTGTGCAGTAATTTCATTATTTTGTTCCAGAATGATTCACCTGAGTTCCTCCAGAGAACTGTCTGTGTTCTTGTTTCTGTTTAGGATTTCCTTAGGCTCTTGTATAGCTCTATAAACATATCTTCTAAATTACTTCTCAGATAATTCTATTGCTCCCTCTTTCTCCATGTATAATGAGACCTTTGTTTGGTTTGTGGTTTTGCTGCTAACGTCTTGTCCTTTTTTTTTTTTTTTTTTTTTGAGGCTGTCTGTTGTTTCCTAGACATTTTGAGGCAATCTTTAACTGTTAGTTACATATTGATTTGTTTTGTCTTTGTTTTATGGTTTAATATTTTGAAAAGGTGAAGTTGGTGTATTTTATTTTATTTAGTTATTAATTCAGGTATGCTGAGTCGCTCTGCAGATTTCTTTGTGATAGTGGAATCACTGTGTGGAATATGGATATGGTTTCTGTTTGCCGTAAAGAGTGTTTAGAGTTTGAACTGGGAGGTTTTATGTTGGCTAAATGTGGTTTCTTCTATTGGATGAGTGAAGTTATTGGTGGAGAAGGTGAGAGCAGAAATTGGAAAGCTTGCTGTTGCTACGGGTGGTTTCTATTGCTTTGAGTGGGCTGCTGCCAATGATGTCATCCTGTTATTTACAGGCCTGCAGCTCAATTTCAGCAAAGACTCCAGTTGTTAGGGGGTCACCACTTTCCGCCAGGCTCAGATACATGCAAAAACCCTGCTCCCTAGCCACCTCGGCACCAAAAAGCGGACCCAAGGCAACATCGCAGCTCTGCAATCTGCTATGGGAGTTTCTCTCTCCAGCTTGCCCGCCTGTGCTGCTGGCCCAAACTGCCCAGACTGTGATTGGCCAGGAGTTCCTCTGTGAGTCTGCCAACATGTGGCACCAAAGATGTCCACGCTTTCAGCTGCACTGGAATCAGTAGACTGCCTTCTAGTAATCTTTCGTCCCAATATTAGTGATAAAGTCAAGCGCAGACTTCTCAGTGCCACTAAGCTGACCCAAGACTATTCAGTGACCTGCTGAGGGGGAAGCGAGCCCACCCTCCTGCAGCACCAGTGGACTCTCTGCTTGGGTTTCAGTGGTGCTGGATTTTCCCATTTGCACTTAGCTGACCCAAGTTACCAATAAAATCAGGTGCTGAAGGTAGATCCTTGGGGTGATCACTGGTATGTTGGTGTGGTCGCTGATATGCTGGTATGGTGTGTCTTCTGTCTTGACCCAGGGAGGTCTTGGATGGCCCATCTCACTTGCCGGTCACTCCCCCAGGGAAGTCTCTAATCATCAATATTTCTTTAAAAGAAAACAAGCATCTTGGAGCCTTGATTATTCTCTTCCTCAATTTTTAGTTTTATACATATAAGATTATCCTTTATATATATTTAAATTTTGGTGCTTTAAATGAAATCTTAATTAAGTCTATTTAATAAGCTACCTCAACTTAGTAATTTACTTTAAGTGAAAGACTGATATGTTTCCTCTTATGATTCAAAATCAAACATTTGGTGGAGTATCATGTTTATTCATTCCAGAACTAGAATAACCTAAATGAGATTGTACTAGTTTACTCCCTCCAGCAACCCCTCTCTGTGTCAAGACTTCCAATGTACAGGGAGCCATTTATACATTCACCACAAAAATCATGCCTTTATGGAGTCAGTCATGATGTGCTGTAGGAGGCAGACAAATATAATCCATATGTGAAAGACAGCTCAGTGGGCCCTGTGTTACTCTTCTCCCTGCTGCCACACCTAAGGCTGGTTCAAGTCACCCCCTTACCTCTTCTTGTAGAAAGTGCATTCTCTTTCCAGCTCTCTGTACTCCACACCTCCTCAGCAACTTCTACAGAAGGCTGTCCACTGCCCAGAGAAACACTGAGCACCTACTCCCCTTTTTGCCTTTTCCAGCCACTCCTTAGTTTATCTGTTGGCCTTCTTCTATATCCTTGGTATGATCAGAGACTCAGTCATGCAAACCACTTGTTCTGGTTACCTAGTGCCACTCTGACAAGAAATATACCACAAATGGGATGGCCTTAACAAACAGGAGTTTATGCTTACAATTTGGAGGCTTTAAGTCCAAGTTCAAAGTGCTCTAGGGGCTGGGTGATAGCGCCTCAACCTTGGGGTCCAGCTCTGCCTCTTGCTCCTGACCCACTGGAGCTAGAGGTATACCTTCACTCAGACAGTTGCTGACTGCTGAGGCTGAGAAGCCTCAAGGTTAACAAGTAAAAGGTACAGTCCCGATGTTACCAAACCACATGGCAGACCATAAACTTAAGTCCATTGTAAGTTCCAAGGTTGACAGAGCATGGCAAGCCGCTGAGCAACAACATGGCTATATACAGGGTCCAAGCATGCCATAGGCTAGAGACCATTCTCAAAGCTTCTCCTTATATACAGGAAGCAACCTACATCCCAAAGGCAGCTACTCAGCTCTTTGTGGTAGATCCCACCATGGGCTTGATTGCCAGTCTCATCATGGGGAATAACTACCATCAGCTGCCAAGCCACTCAACCTGGCCCAGCCAAGTTGACACACAAACATAACTACCACACCACTGGATCTTCACTGATCCTGAGGACTAGTAAACACTTATTCATTTTGAGGATTTCACTGCTACTTACTCCAGGAAAGATAACATAAAGAGCAAATAGAGGAGAGAAGTTCCAAAACCTTACAGAAATGTAAGATTCCTGGTGTTCCCAAATACAAGTCCCCTTTGAGTTATTTCCCCACTATATAAAACAACAAAACCCTAATGTTCTTCCATCAAGACCCCCATTCTCCTCCCAAGAACTAGTCTCCATGACGGATGCCAGCATATGCTGTAGACACAGCAAATAGAGAAATTGGTGATCTTGGCCTATTTGTGGATTGAGCTACTCCAGGCTTCTATTACCAGGACTTTGTTCTACACAGGACCATTTCCATGTGACACCCCTCAAATTGTGAGGCACAGTCCCTGTCTTTTATGGGACACCACATCTGTCCTTCCTATGCTGCTCAGGAAGATGTGGTTGTTGGGTAGGGTCAGCATCAGACAGACTATCTTGGAGCTTAGTGAGCTTTCCAATAGAATAAACCTGGGACTCTAACATTTGGAGTGGAAGATGGGTGGCTGCTACAGAAGAATGCATCATGCTTAGTCGGGGGCAGACTTCTCCTGGGCCATTCAGATGTCTCTGCAGGGAGCCCAGGGGCCAATTTTCTAGGTCCCAATGCAGTGTGTAGCTCTTTGTTCCTTTCACTTACTGAGATGCAGAAGTGAGTGGTGAGCAGTGAGGATGGGCCTAAACATGAATACATCAACATGATGGTGGGGGCTGGAGGGTATAGTTGCTTTGTTACAGTGGAAGGAGGGCTGGTGGACAAAACCTCTGGGCATATTGACCTAAAGGATACAGAAACTATACAATGCACTCCAACTACAGCACCTCTTTCTTTTTGGGGGATGGCGTTTGCTCCTCTAAGATTCAACTTATACTCTTTATCCTTCAGCTTCACATACAGAAAACCCTCATAGCTTGGCCTTCATTTCAAGGTTCATTGCTAGGCAGTCTTCCACATCATGAACGAATGCCATGAAGGGGTCAGTGACAGTGGTAACAATAGCAGCAGCCCCATGAGCCAGGAACTGTGTGCTATGAAACCATTGTGTTCAGGGACTGTGGTTCCACTCCACAAGTTGGACATTCTTAAACCATTTCAGACTCTTCATGTCTTTGATTGTGATGTTTCTCCTGTCTTCTGCCTGGAAAATTTGTACTCACTCTTTGAGACACAACTCAAAGTTTACTCCTCCTAAAAAATATTCTTCATTACATCCTGTATATACTAGTTTTGATTGTTGTCATAACAAATTGCCAACAATTTAGAAGCTTAAAATCACACCCATTTATTCTCTCACAGTTAGCAGGTCAGAAGTCTGCTACAGGCTAACTCAATGGGGACTCTGGGAACAGATCTACTTCCTGGTCATTCAAGTTGTTGGCCAAATAAGTTTTGGAGGTGCAGGACTGAGGTCCCTGCGTCCTTGCTGTCTGTCAACTAGGGGCTGCCCTCAGCTATTAGAGTCTACCAACATCTTTCTTATGCTTTCTATGTGGCACTTCCATTAAAGGCAATGGAGTCCCTCTCATGCTTCAGATCTCTATGTTTTCATCTCTACTACAGCTCTCTGATCATCTTGTCTGCTTCCAGCCAGATAAAATTTTCTGTTTTTAAGGGTTCATGTAATTTTACTGGGTCTACCTGAATAATCCAGAATAATCTCCTTATTTTAAGGTCCATAACCTTAATCACATCTGTAAAGTCCCTGTTGCATGTGAGGTAACATAGTCACAGTTTGTGGGAGGTAAGTCTTGGGCATCTTTTGAGGCCATTAGTCTACCAACTCAAGCACAATTGAATGAATTTTAATCATGTTTCCAAACCACGATATACACAAATCAGAGTCTCCTTTGGTATCTTTTTGCCAAAGTGGTTGTGGATACTTGCAGCCCTTCTTATGTCTGGAGCACACTTGGTATTGGGGAGATGTCCCCCCTGCAGCTGGGACAGATCAGAGCTCAGTACTTATCTCAGTCTGAGACCTGGTGCTCAGATAAACCCCTGCTTTATCTCAGCTAGGAGGACCTCCCCAGATTACCTCTTGCATGTCTAGCTTAGTGTCTTCAGTGCAATTCAGAAAATGGGAAGACACGAATATATATGTATAGATAGATAGATAGATAGATAATTTATCCCTCCACAAAATAATCAACATGAAATCCTCATAGAAAAAGACATACATGCTTAATCTAGATCTCAAAAAAAAAAAAAAAAAGTAGACTTCCATACACAAAGGAAAATAGCCCTCCAGGAAAAGGAATGGAAGCTAGATGGAAGAATGTTAGGCAGGTAGGAACCGTGATTTCCCCATGGAACTGTGAGACTGATGGTAGAGGACTTGAGGATGAATGGTACTCTTCAGATGGAGAAGCTCCAGACTCACCCAATTATGACTTCACTTAGAATCCTTAGCCTCTTGATTCTTACTTAGCCTTAGTTTTCTACTGAAAACACTGTAGCAGATCAATAAATAAAAATGTGGCTTAGGTCCTCCTTAGCCTCATCATGAAAACTCTGGA
The DNA here is from genome assembly GCF_000298275.1 of Orycteropus afer afer. Classification (NCBI taxonomy): domain Eukaryota; kingdom Metazoa; phylum Chordata; class Mammalia; order Tubulidentata; family Orycteropodidae; genus Orycteropus; species Orycteropus afer. The sequence goes on from NW_006921733.1 coordinate 4,121,975, forward strand.
GCTGAAGTTGGCAAAGAAGAAAATTATAATTTCAGAGGTGTGTTCTAATGTGGCAGGTGCTATCACCTACTTTAAACATAACCCTTATGAAAGATTTCTTTTGCCAGGACCAGAATGGCACAGGAGATCTTACTTGGGTGGGTATCTGGCTTGGTTGGCACCTCATCCACCAATATCATAGCAGTTTTTGTTAGGTTTGCCAACATAATTTCAATATTTCATATTTTCAGAAAAGGGAACAAGCTAACTTCCAGAGATGGATGAGACAGAACAGTTTTAACCCAGTGCATAGTTGTACAAAATGATTATTATAACACCTAATTTAACATCGTGAAAGACATTTGTACTTTAATTTTCTCTTCAGAAAGGATTTGTATCCATAATGTGCAATTTCCATTTAAAATATTGCCCCTTATTTTATCTAATCTTCTATATGAGGACAATTAAATCAAGGAATTAAAATCTCTAAACTGCAGTTAAAAGTCCAAAATGACATTTTTCAATAAAACCGAGAGCTGGGCTTTGACAGATTTGTAATTTCATATAATATATGTGACAAGATTGTAAAATATAAGTCTGTCCTGGTTTTGCACATGAAAATCAGACTTATTAGCATACTAGTTGTCTAATGAAGTTCATTTTCTTCCATTTAGGTAGATGCTCATGGAAATATTCTGTTAACATCACTGGAGGTTCATAATGAAATGAATGAGGTCACAGGTGGTGTTGGTGATACCAGGAATTCAGCAATATCCTTTGACAACTCAGGAATCCAGTACAGGAAACAAAGCATGCCTCGGGAAGGCCATGGGCGACACATGGGGGACAGAAGTATCCCACACAAGAAGACCCATCTACGGAGGAGGTCTTCACAGCTCAAAATAAAAATCCCTGATCTAACCGATGTGAATGCCATAGACAGATGGTCCAGGATCGTGTTTCCATTCACTTTTTCTCTTTTCAACTTAGTTTACTGGCTGTATTATGTTAACTGAGTGACTGTACTTGATTTTTCAAAGACTTCATTTAACACTGAGTGAAATATTACTCTGCCTGTCAAGTTTTTATACCTGTACACACACACACAGCCACACACATATATACATACACAATTGTATATATATGTGAACTTTCTCAGCATATATATAAAACATACTTGTATATGAAGATGTATGTGTATATGTTTATACACAGAGGTATAAATGCCTATGTGTATGTAAAACAAATACACATACATATATACATTTTGCAGCTATGGACAATTTAACACAAACTGCATATTAAAGAAAGTCATAGTTTTTTTTCCTTTTTAATTGAAAGGGACAAACATCATCTAATTATGCCTTGAGAATGAGGGTGTGAAACAAAATATCATCACAAAATGTGTCTTTTCTTATTGTAAAATAGATGTTTTAGTTTAAAATTCAGAAAGAAATTCTTAGTTAATCTTCACAAACTCATACAGTAGTATTGCTGCTTTAAAATGAGTCACACACTTCATGTCCTCTCTTTCAGTTTACTAAGTGGAGACTTTTTGGCTTTCTTGAAGGGATTTGTTTTCATCAGGCATACTTTTTCTGTGAATGCTTATTGAGTGAGGTGAGTTACTCGCAGTGATCTCACCTGTTGTCTGGAACATAGGTAGATCCCATGTTGATATCTGAACATCCATTCTTTGAGATCCCATCGAGAGTGAATGACATCTCATTGTAAGTACTCTGATGTACAGTGCATTTTTTGTTTGTTTGTTTACTTGGGGTGGGTTCAGTTTACCTGTCAGGTGGGAAAAGAGTAGCACATTTTGGCAATGTTTAGTTGACATTTCTCAGTTATAGGAAATGTGCTTTCCATCTTGTATGAATTTCTAGGCCAGATATCTAATGGAAAGCATTGGCTTCTCAGGTTATTTGTTACTCTAAGGTAAAACCATCTAGGATGACTTCCCTCTTGCATTTACATTATCAAGCATTCTTACATCATATGTTACTATAAAACATATTTACATAATATGCATATATATGTATATTTACCAAGATTTTGTTTCTTATGCTTGCTCTCATGGCAGCATGCAATGTCATATTTTTCTTTATGTGACACTATTAATTTCTGTTACCTGGAGTTAAGATTGAAGCTAAGACACTGCTACTATTCAATTTCCAAAACCAAGAGACATCTTCATGCCTTTATTTCTGTATCTGAAACATGCCATAAGCACATCCAACTCTGCCTAGACTCACTAGGACTCTGCAGGAGCATGACCAATACACACCATGCATCACTGCGCAACCCATGACCGTTCTCTTGAGGCAAAAGAGAGCCACTGACAATGAACACGGTCATGTTTGTTTCCTTCTGATCCACAGCCTCATCAGTATTTGGACTTTTTAAAGCTAGTAGAAACAAGACAAGGTGCACTGGTTTCATAGATGCAACCTTAACTTACTATTTAGATGAGATCTTTCTAAAGAAAAAAAAAAAAAGAGATGATATATTTTTTGTAAACAATATTTCTATCACAGGCATCCATAAACTGAAATGAATACAATTGTACAAACAGTGTCACAGTGAAGTTAAGCATTTGGAGGGAAGAAAAAGTAAAATATGCAGGAAAGAACTGCTAAATTAATATTTTATCCCAAAATGCCACATATGCCTCACCCTCTCTGTTCTATCTAAAACAAATAACAGAGTCTAGTGCGACACTCTCAGGGCGGGCACCATCTGCCCCATGTACACAGGCACAGCCCTCCCAGAGGATGCTATGGGTGTGGACGATCACCATGAGCTGGCTACCATTTGGTTTTTCTTTGGTGATCATGACAACCTTTTACTGTGGGAGTCTGTTACAATTCAAGACCCACCATCGGGTTGAACATAATCCACAAAATACCCTTTCCCCACTTTCATTCCAATCTTTCTTCAAAATCTTCCTCTAACCACTCCTCTCCAGTTTCTTTTTTTACTGAGACTAGCCAGTGATTTGTTGCTCTTTGGCTTTTCTCTGACAATTTTTTTTTTCATGGATAACAATAGGGGATCCTAAAAGTTCAACTGATTGGGAAAAACCTTGTAAGTGACCTTATCATTGTTAACATGTTAAAGAAAAACAGATATTTGTGAAGACTTTATCCCTTTCAATACTTCAGGTATCTCTTTCTGTATCCAGTAATTCAAGGTGTGAGCACCACTTGCAGAAGAGGGACCTCAAAATGCAAATGGACATGGACAAGAGTAGTGAATGGACCGTCTAAGTGTACAGTTTATACTATTCAAAACTGTGATGTTAATTCTATCTGGAAGAAAAGTGACTCAAAAACTCTTTTGATGCATAGTTTAGATACCCAAACATCAAAGGCAGAGACCCCATGGGACTCAGAAGAGCTGCAGTTCTACTTTCCAAGGTTTTCTGGATATCATTTTGCATGGTATAGTCATAATAGCTTTTGAGCTTTTTATATGCATTGGGCACCAAGACTGGGATCCACAACTTTGTAGACACTGCGATGAAGTTAACATAATAGCTATACTATAAATAGTGTTTGTAACTACACACATAACATACACTTACATGCACACATAAATACTTACATAGATTCTGTAAAAAAAAGAAAAAAAAAAACTTTTTAAGATCCTTGGGTGTATGTTTGCTTTGCTCCATTTGAGAAGAAAATTACTTTTCTTTGACTAAAGCTATTTTCTAGCTTCTCCATTTTTAAACATTGCGAGCAGAATTGAAAAGCAGAACTTCTGACTGTGCTAACAAAGGAGAGTTGAATTTGGTTTCCTGTTACATTAAAATGACCTTTCACTACTCCACAGTAGTTACTTGAGCCAAGGAGTGAGCTGTATCAATGAATTCTGAAACCAGACCTTTGACATTAAGATGAGGTGGCTGTTACCCACATCCAAAATTCTTGATTAAAGAGAGAAAATTTAATTTGGGATATAATGGGATTTTGTTCTCAACATCTGAAAGTAATGAAAAGTTAATTTTCTAAGTAACTCAGTTTGTTATTATCCATGTTCAGACATATTTGAGACGATTCAAGAGATCAGCTATATAAATGCTCACAGGAAAGACTTATAAGACTTGAGTAATCTTTAAAACAAATGTCCACCAACCTTAGGATTGTAGATGGATTTCACTGTCTATATCATGAGACATGTATTTCCTCAAATCCAAAATGAACTAGGAAGTATATCATGATAATATCTCCTTAGGTTTGAAAATTACGTATATCTGCAATACTGTGTTTATAACACCAGCACACGGATCTTTTTATATGTTCAGTCATTCACATTAAAGGCTTTTTTCTCTTGCTTCAACAATGAGCCAATGTTTTCAACAAGGACATAGACTCAGAGGCGATGCCAAACAAGTCTGGAACTGGTTTAAAGAGGACAGGCACATTGCAGCTGTAGGTGTCCATTTTCTGCATATAGTAGGTAACCTCACTGGTGTTTGTCCCACAGTGGTGTGTTTTGAAAACAGAATGTGTCCAACTTTGAATCTCCTGGCTTAAAAGTGCAAACCATTTCATAATTCTTATTTATGCTCTTCACTTGAAAACAAGTTCATATTTCTGACCATTTTGTGTAAACAAAACTGAATAATTGGTGAAATTGACTATGGCTCTTAACTTAGTATGAGCCATCAGTCAGAGACACATTGAATCTTGGGGCAAAGAGTTGCCCAGGTGATTTAAATTTTCCCAGGACACTAGCTAGTGTGCCTTGGATTCATTACCTCTTTTATGGCACTGAAATTGTGCCATATTTTCCTGAAATACTCAATTCCCAACACCTGGGTAAACAGTGACCCACTGCCCCAAGAGTGGCTTGCAATACCATGCCTCTCTATAGGGCAAGCCCATTGACGTGTCTGTCTTGTTCACATCTCATACTTTTTCTTTACAAGTCAGTGAATGTATTGAAGGTAAGTACAAGATTATTCTAATAGGAATAGACATTGCTGTCATGATCAATTTCCATGTTGATTTCATTTCATTGTAAAGATAAATTAAACCCAGTTTTGCTTAAATACATTGATGTAATTTTTTGGTATTATTTGACATGAAAAAAAAGCAAAATTGAGTGATAGATACAATATGAAACTTGTTGATGAATGAATTCAAATTTATTAAAAAAGGACTAACTGACTTAAATGTGAAGACTGATTTTTTTGTTCTTCCTTGGCTATCTATTGTTGAAATGGTGTGGTTATTTTAATGCAAAGAAAATCTCATTGCACATGCCTATTTGGGTTATGCTGAGAGGAAAAAGAAATAAGCCCAAGTGAACTGCATGTGAAAACAAACTGAACTATGATTTTATATATATATATATTGAACTTAAAAGAAGGACAATTTGACATACAGAGATCCAGCCTGTTCTCACCCTCAAGCATTTTAAGAAACATTTTTATATTAAAGCTAAAGGGAACACCCTATCAATGATATCTGGCAAAGGTGATACTGATTCTTATCCTGTTATTCTTTAATAAAATAAGGAATTTATCTTGTTTATTCTCCAGTAAGAATGTAAAAAACTATATCTCAAAATGCATGAATGATTGAATGAATGAATGAATTCAGATCTTCAGACACCTCAACCCAAGCAGAACTTTTACTGAGAAATATATCACTTCTTCCTTTCCCATTTGCTATGGAGTTAATTCTGACTCATGGCATGCAATCCCCTGAGTGTCAGACTAGAAATGTGCTCCACAGAATTCTCAAAGGCTGATCTTTCAGAAGTAGATTACCATATGTTTCTTCCAAAATGCCTCTGAGTGGGTATGAACCTACAGCCTTTCAGCTTTCAGTTGAGCACATTAACCATCTGCACCATTCAGGGCCTCCCCTATATATTTCCAAAAAGAGAGAATATA
>NW_006921733.1:4127964-4139085 GCF_000298275.1 Orycteropus afer afer
GAGTCGATTCTTACTCATCTCAACCCCCATTGTGTTTCCGAAGTGATTAATCTTTATAGAAGTAGATTTTCTTGTCTTCCTTTAATGGAGTGGCTAGTGGGTTTGAACCACCAAACTTCTGGTTAAGCACTGGACCACCATGTTCCTTATATATCTCTCAAAAACTCACTCACTGCCTTTGAGTTAATTGCAACTCATAGCAACCCCTCGTTGGGTTCCCAAGGCAATATCTCTACAGAAGTAGATTGTCCAATTTTCCTTCCAAGGAGTGGCTGGTGGGTTTGAACTGCTACCCTTCTGGTTAGCAGTCCAATGCCTTAGGGACTACACAACCAGAGCTGTTGTATCTCCTGTGAATACCTTAAAAAGAATGCTTCCCACAATGGTTATTGTCAGTCTTACCAATATCTTCAGCTAGTCTAAGGAAAATAATTCGAAGTCTTGTAATACTTTATAAGATCTGCTTTCTTTTTCTTCTGTTTCTAACTTGGTTAAATTTATACTTTGAAATAAAAATTCAGAATATCAAATTTTTAAAAAATTGTATCATAGGAACAAGCTTAAGATATCATTACATACTCCATTTACTTACAAAAAGTTAAAGACCTGATCAAAATGAATAGCCATTTATAAATGTGAGTACTTCTAGCAAAAAACAAAGCTAACTGGAAATATCACACTAAAAACCACAGACAGGGTGATGCTATGAAGGCTTAACATCTCCATGGGAGGGCAGCTGCTTGCCTTGCTGCTGCTCCTCTCTGACATTCAGCTTCCCAATGTACCGAAGAAGGCTCAGACTGGATGATTCCTAAAGTCTTGTGTGCCACTGTCCTTTCATTTCAGAGAACAGTTCAAGATGTTACCGCTGTTTTCTTGGGATTGTAAAATTTAACAGAAAATAAGATGCTGAAAATTTTACTATAAACAGTACCATGGTTTTTATTGTGATTCTCACCACCTTTGGAAAATTTCCATCTCATAAGTTTCTAATTTGGTTTACTTACTTGGAGATTCCTTCCATGGAGGCATCCTTACATGCACACCCATATATGCTGGCAATCTTTCTCTGAAACTGTAATCTATGGCTTGGTCTTCACAAAGGCTTTACTATTTCTACTCAGGAGCAAACCACCTTCACTCTGATTACCAAGTGCCCTGCCGATTGATTATTCATTCCTTACCTTTCTTTGTTTATCATGCAAGTTGTATTTTGATATGTTCCTCTAGAATTTCCTCATTTCATGATGCTAATAATGAAGCATGGATTTTGAAGTTTTTACATAACATCTCCTCAGGAATTTTGCTGGTATGAGAAAATGATTTGCATAGGAAAAATTGTAGAATACTTACGCTGGTGGATCAACTGCATCTCAGCACCTTTTAGTTGTAATTCTAACCCTCCTTTTACCATTGCTTTTGACTTTAAAAGTGTTAGTTCGATGTGCTCACATTCAAATAAAATTTCTAATTTCTTTTTCAATATTATTATTATTATTATTATTATTTTCAATCACAAAGACAAACTAAGGACAAAACAATCACAAAACCGTGGGCTCTAAAAGTGCAATCAAACAGTTTTAAAAGTAAAGGTCTTCAAGCCTTTAGCCATGTCAGTGAACCCCAAGTTCTAGGATACATTAATTCACATCATTTCTACAGTTTGGAAAACTAAAACTTGATGGCCTTAAGTGGGGACATATTATTAGAATTCATCAGTACAATGTGTAACTTTTTCATAGTTACCTGAAAACTAATACCATAGAATCACTCAAACTTGCAAACTATGAAAGTTGCACATTTATACTAATTTCATATACTGGTGATTATAATACTATCCTTGTTAATTTATTCTTAATTAAGTTGGATTTTAAGTACTTCATTTTGAGTTTGAGGTAACTTAAAAGGACCATCTGAAGTATTAGATTAGACTTAAATGAAAGGGATATACAGTATCAGTTATATTGTGTTCTCACTTGGCTTACAAGCAAAATAAGCAAAAGAATAAACCATTTATCCAATGGTTAAAATGCAGTTCCTTTATGACCATGGGCACTAGAACGGAATCTACTTATTTGCATGAAAAGTAGAGTCAAGAAAATAGGTCTCAAATTTATTTACTACTTTTTGGTTAACATGAGTGAAAGTGTGCATGAGGTCAAGCTTGTGATAATACTGTTTTAGCATAGCACAGAGTGCTACCAGGATCCACCCTTTGAATTTCACCAGCAATAGTAAACAGATGATGTAGAATACACACATAAGAAATCTGTCTCAACTAGTATTTTCTCACATGTCATGTCATCATCAAGACCACTATCTCTTTCAATGCCACAGTCCAATTTTATACTTTTGCAGGCCTAAACAATGAAAAGTTTGGGCTTTCCAGTTAGACTTATACAATTATCTATGCTGAAGAAATCTGTTAATTTTTTCATATCAACAGGCCCATTTGTTCCAAAAATAACACCTTCATCATTATGGATAAGAAGTACTCAGATACAACTGCTTCTTTTGTTGTGATCTTCAGAAACATTGGACATTAATTGTACAATTTCTTCACATATAGGATCGTTTTTTTTCCTAATTTCATATTTCAAGTTCCTGACTATTTCCCTGAGGCTTGTTTCATCTACATCTTGTACAGACTGAAATACTATTCAAATGCTTGGATCAATTTTTTTTTAATTAATTATTATGCATACACTCATATCAGAATCATCCATGTTGTTTTACAGAGTCCATTGATTTCCTTCCATGGAAGATCTTCTTTTCCAGATTTGTAGTGGATTTTGAATCCACTGAGTTTTTAGTGTTCTTTATGAATTATTGTATTAACACACAGCTTCCACACCACCACCATCACCCTCTGAGTTCGGCTTCTGCCTTTTCTTTTCACTTCATGTGGTGGAGCTTTCTTTATACTCTGGGACCATAACTTAGATTAATTTACACTAATTCCTTTTCTAAGGCTAGATAATTACCCTGGGGGATCTTCTCATCTACTGTCATAGGCTAGAGGAGCCTGAGTGGCACAAAAGTTTTGCTATTGACAGTTTTGAGTTTGAGGTATTTTATTTAATTGTATTAAGATAAACAGAAGAAAAACAAATGAAAATTTCTGCAGTTAAGAGTTCTGCCTGGAACGTGAGATCAACTGATAGGGTGTGAGAAAAGAGCTAGTACCTGCAGCTGGTTCTGTATGGTTGACATTCATAGCTATTGCATTTGGTTCTATAGCCTCACTATACGAACTAATCCATTGAAACACATAGTGACCCTATAGGACAAAGTAGAACTACCTTATAGGGTTTTCAAGGCAGTGAATCTTTACAGAAGCTGGGTTTGAATCACTAACCTTTTGGTTAGCTGCTGAGTGCTTAACCACTGTGCCACCAGGTCTCCTTGTCTTCAGTGTGTTGTTTTTAGATGTCATCAAGTCATTTTTGAGTCATAGTGATCCTGTGTACAACAGAATGAAACACTGCCTGTTTCTGCACATTCCTTACAATCGTTGCCATGCTTGAGTCCATTGATGCAGCCACTCTGTTGATCCATCATATTGAGGGTCTTCACCTGTTTTTCTGCTGACACTCTTCCTAGCAAGATATCCTTCTCCAGGGACTGGTCTCTTCTGTCAACATTTTTAAACATGAGAGATGAAGTCTAGCCATTTGTAAATGATTTCTAAAAGTTGAAATCAGTTAACAACTTCAATGTCAGTGTTATTAAGATTATATAAGTATCATGAAAAGTAGACATAAGCAGTTTGCTAGGGTTTCTTTTGCTCTTTTAGATGTTCAGCATCAAGACCTTTGGCCATTTGAAGGTGAAAAATCCTAAGGTCCAGGTAAAATGAATTATCTTTATATATATATTCATATGGCACAGAATTTCTGAAGCTTTGGTTATCTGAATTCTTCCATACTTTTTGTTTAATTAAGATATATATATATATATATATATATATTTTTTTTTTTTTTTTTTCCTTTAATTGCTCCAAACCCCATCCATTAAGTATGTCTGCACCAAAATTTTCTAGGCTTAAGCTCATTACCAGTCATTCTAGGAGCTCTGGTAGCGTACTGTCTAAGGCAGTTGACTGCTAACCAGAAGGAAGATTGGACAATCTGTTTCCGTAGTGATACCACCTCAGAAACCCAAAGAGGGGTCGCTATGAGTCAGGTCTGACTCCATGGCACATAACAACAGCAACCAACAATTCTGAGGTTTCTAATTCTGATGTAAGAATGATATGCTTTTGTGACCATGTATCTAATATCTACCACTTTAGTAATGAAATGTATTGTTTGTTGTCCTTTCTGTTTTTCTTCATGATGATAATCTTCTTTGAGTTAACTAACTTTCTGTTTTAATGAATGTTTCCATTTTAGACAGGCTACAAAATTCTCATCCTAAGGTGTTTTGTTTTGTTTTTTTTTCCCTTTGGACCCCTTGATTAATGCCACCATTTGTTACAGGGTACATCATCCTCTTTCCTGATTTTGTTTGTCATTTTTTCAAAGATCATCATCAGTTAATGTCCCTGACACAGAATTTCTGAAGCTTTGGTTATCTGAATTCTTTCTTCCATCCTTTTTGTTTAATTAAGACATTAACTGGGAATCTGACCAGTGGATTGAGGATTAATTTCCCTAGAATTATTGTCCTATTGCATTTTATCATGCCATTATGCTGATAACAAGCTTGATGACCTCCTGATATGTAGGTGACCTCAACCCTAACTTCTCACCCAACACTGTTTCCTGATTTAAGGGTGCTTTTAAGATGTATTTATCCTTGGCATTCTGGAATTTTCAGTGTATATTTAGTGTGAGTCTTTTATTATTATCATTGTATTGGGCCCTGGGTGAGACTTTCAAGCTAAAGAACTATATCTCTTAGCTGTAAAGACTTTTCTTCTGTCATTCTTTAGAAAAATGTAATTTCTTATTCCCCTCTGTCTTTTTCATATGCCTCTCCTGGTCAAATTTTGCACTTAATTATTTGATCTTTAATATCTCATCTTTCAGTATATTCTCATTTTTTACCTATTAGCTATACATTCTAGAAGATAAATTTTATCTTATTATTATTATTTGATTGTGATTTGGGTGCAAATTTATGAAGTGAGTTCATTTTACTCTCAATAGGTCATGCACATTTGATTTCATGGTCCCAATTATAATCTCCAACCATAAATAACTCTGCTCCCCTCTCTTCCCCATGACCACCCCTTCCTGTTCCCTTCTTATATATGCATTCTTATCTGTGCAGCTTTCCCTCTACGTGACTGTTGTCCCTCTGATGTCTCATGATGATTGACCCAAAGGTGCATCTTGTTAGGGTAGATGTGTGCATCTCTCTGGGGTAGGTGTTTTGTATGTAGGTCTTTCTACTATAGGGCTGAGATCCAATCCACAGACGTGAGTCCATTTCCAGGCCCAGAGGATAACCCAAGGCCATAGTCTCAGGGATTCCACCAGTCCCTACCTAACAAGTAATTTTGGTAATTTTTGTGTTTTTGAATTTTGTTCTACATTTTTCCTCCCACTCTATCCAGGATCTTCAATTTTTATCCCTTTCTGAGTGGTTGGAATTGGTAGCTGGGCACCATCTAAATCTTCTGTTCTCAGGGTCATGAAGGCTGAGGTCCTCAAGGCCCATAATATCTTTGGAACAATTGTTTCCAAATGGCTTTGATTTCTTCATTCCTCTTTGCTCCAGATGAAAGGAGACTTGCATCTTAGATGGCAGCTCAAAAGCTTTTAAGACTCCAGTCTCTATTCACCAAAGTAAGATGTAGAACAAAACTTTTATGTACTATGTTGTGCCAATTGAGCATGGTGTCCTCTGAGACTGTGGTCCTGATTCCACAGGCCTAGTTATTCTCTCCCTCAAGGTATTTGGTTGTCTCTGAAAAGCTACTCTGACTTTGTCCTCTATTAGTTCTGTAATGTATGTGGATAATTTTGTAACACAAGTACATATTTAACACTCTTAAGCCAAAAGGAGGCCAGGAGCTGACTGTGGAACTGACCATCAATTGCTCATATACAAGTTCAAGTTGAAGCTGAAGACAATTAAAACTAATCCATGAGAATCTAAATATGACCTTGATTATATCCCACCTGAATTTAGAGACTGTCTAAAGAACAGATTGGATGCATTGAACATCAATGACTGGAAACCAGATGAATTCTGGATGACATCAAGAATATCATACATGAAGAAAGCAAAATGTCGTTAAAAAGACAGGAAAGGAAGAAAAGACCAAACTGTTGTCAAAAGAGAGTCTGAAACTTGCACCTGAATGGATAATACCAAAAGCAAATGGAAGAAATATCAAGATAAAAGAGCTGAATAGAAGATTTCAAAGAGCAGCTCAGGAAGACAAAGTCATTTATTACAATGAAATGTGCAAAGACCTAAGGTATAAAAAACAAAATGCAAGAACTTTCTCAGCATTTCTAAAGCTGAAAGAACTGAAGAAAAAATTCTAGCCTCAAGTTGCAGTATTGAAAGTTTCTGTGGGCAGGTTCTATGAAAGATTCTATGAATGTTGCAGGAAGCATCAAAATAAGATGGAATTGGTCAATGTTCAGCTATTTGAGGAGGTAGCATATGATCAAGAACCAGTGATACTGAAGGAAGAAGTTGAAGCTGCACTGAAGGAAATGGAGAAAAACAAGGCTCCATGAATTGATGGAATATCCATTGAGATGTTTCAGCAAATGCATGCTGCACTGGAGGCACTTACTCATCTATGCCAAGAAATTTGGAAGACAGCTACCTGGCCAACTGACTGGAAGAGATCCATATCTATACCCATTCCAAAGAAAGGTGATCAAACATAAAAGCTCAAAAGCTTTTAAGACTACAGTCTCTACTCACCAAAGTAAGATGGAAATCATCAAACAATCTCATTAATATCATAAGCAAGTAAAATTTTTCTGAAGATAACTCAAAAACCATTGAAGCAGTATGTTGACAGGAAACTTCCAGAAATCCAAGCTGAATTCAGATGAGTATGTGGAAGATGGGATATCATTGCTGGTGTCAGGTGGATCTGGGCTGAAAGCAAAGAATACCAGAAAGATGTTTACTTGTGTTTTATGACTATGCAAAGGCATTTGATTGTATGTATCATAACAAATTGTGGATAACATTGAGAAGAATGGGAATTCCCCAACAATGATTGTACTCATGAGGAACCTGTACATAGACCAGGAGGCTGTTATTCGAACAGAACAAGGGGATACTACAAGGCTTGAAATCAGAAAGGGTGTGTGTCAGGATTGCATCCTTTCACCATACTTATTCAATCTTTATGCTGAACAAATAATCTGAGAAATTGGACTGTATGAAGAACATGTAATCATGATTGGAGGAATACTCATTAACAATCTGCCATATGCTCATGACACAACCTTGCTTGCTAAAGTGGAGATGACTGGACACACTTACCGATGAAGATCAAAGATCCTTCAGTATGGATTACACCTTTATGTTGATAAAGAAAATAAAAATCCTCACAAGTAGACCACTAAGCTGCATCAAGATAAATGTGGAAAAGGTTGAAGTTGGCAAAGATGTCATATTAGTTGGATTCACAGTCAACACCAATGGAAGAAATCCAACATTGTATTGCACTGGGCAAATCTGCTGCAAAAGACCTCTTTAAAATGCTGAAGAACAAAGATGTCTCTTTGAATACAAAGATATGCCTACTCCAAGACATGGTATTTTCAATAGCTTCATATGAGAAAGCTGGACAATGAATAGGGAAGACCTAAGGAGAGTTGACAAATTTGAATTGTTTTGTTATCAAAGAATACTGAAAGTACCATGGACTGCTGGCACAAATAAATCTGTTCTTGATGAAATGAAGCCATACTACTCCTTGGAAGCAAGAATGCCCAGACTTCATCTCACCTGTTTTGGTCATGTTGTCAAAAAGAACCAGTCCTTGGAGAAAGATATCATGCTTGTTAAAGTGGAAGATCAGCAAAAAAGAGGAAGACCCTCAACAAGATGAATTGACACAGTGGTTGCAAAGATGGGCTCAGGCATGGCAAACATTTTGTAGATGGTGCACAACCCGGCAGTGCTTCATTCTTTTGTACATAGTGTCTATAAGTTAGAGCCAACTCTACAACACCTAACAACAGCAACAATATGCTTTCTTTTCTTGAGGTAAATAGCTAAATGAGAAATAGTTTAATTCCGTAGTGGTAAATGTTTAACTTTTTATGAAACTACCAAAATGTTTTCCAAAGTTTTTGTACCATTTTACATTTTACCAATGGTGTATGAGTGTTCCATTTCCCCCACATATCATACAACACGATATTGTCAGTCTGTTTGATTGCAGTCATTTTAATAGTTCTACAGGCAGTCCTTGGATAATGAATAGGTTATGTTCTGAAGTCTGTCTTTAAGTAGAATTTGTATGTAAATCATAACATACATGGTACATGTCAATGTCAATCAATCAGACATTTGTCTTAGTATATAGTGTACCTTTCTATGCATGGAGATCATTTTTCAAAAAAATCACTTCCAGACACATTCAAACATCTTTAGTTTAATAATGTGCTACTACTAATAATACTAATTTTTCATGTGCATCACAAGGTAGCACCAATTTTTTGTCATTATAAACCATTATATGTACCTCAAATTTTTAGTATAATAGACTTTACAGGAGTTGGTTTGTAACTATGGGTTGTGCATAACTCAAGGACTGCCTGTATCTCCTTTTGGTTTTACTTTGCATTTTCCCAATGACTAATGATGTTAAGCATGTTTATATGTGTTTATTTACCATTGTTTGTGTTTACTCTAGGAGCTCTGGTGGCACAGTTGTTAAGGCATTCAGCTGCTAGCTGAAAGTTCGAAGGTTTGAATCCCCTAGCTGTGCTCCTCGGAGAAAGATGAGGCAGTCAGCTTGTGTAATGATTTACAGTCTTGGAAACACTACGGGGAAGTTCTACTCTGTCCTATAGGGATGCTAGGAGTCATAATCAACTTGATGGCAGTGGATTGGATTTTGTTTTTGTTGTTTTCACTGTTTAAATATTCTGCACATTTTTCAATTGTTTTGTTTGTTTTCTTGTTGAAGTGTTTTGAGAGCTCTTTATACATTCTGGATACAAATTCTTTGTCAGATCTATACATTGTATTTTTTTACTTCTAATCTGTGACTTCTCTTTTCACTCTCTTAACAGTCTTTCAAAGGAGCTCTGGTGGTGCATTGGCTAAGCATTTGGCTGCTAACTGGAAGGTTGGCAGATCATATCCACCAGCTGCTCTGCAGGAGAAAGATGTGACAGTCTGCTCCTGCTTAGATTAAAACCATGGAAACACTCTGTCCTACAGTGTTGCTATAAGGTGAAATAGTCTCAACAATAATGAGTTTTTTGTTTTGTTTTGTTTTTGAATATTTTCTCTCAAGAGCAGAATATTTTAAGTATGGTGAAGTGTAATCTATATGTTTTCCTTTTTTATAGATTATACATTTGCTATATCTAAGAAATCTTTGCCTAATCAAAGGTTAGAAAGATCTTTTCCTATGTTTTTATGTGGAAGTTTTTTAGTTTTAGGTATTACATTTAGATTTATAATCCATTTTGAAATAACTTTTATACATGTTGTGAGATATGAATCAAAGTCCATTTCTATACATATGCATATCCTATTGTCCAGCACCATTTATTAATAATAGCTATGCTTTCTCCTGAATTGCTTTTGCATCCTTGTTGAAAACAAATTGTCCTTCACCATATATGTTTTGTCTATATCTGGACTCTATTTGATTCCATTAATCTATTTGCCCATGTCAAGTTCAATACCACACTGTCTTGCTTACTGTTTTATACTTAAGACTTTATAATAAAGCTCAAAATTTCTTCTTCTTTTACAAAGTTATTTGAAAAAGTTTTCTGGGATCTTCACATTTCCTTAAGAACTTTAGAATCAGTTAGATATATAGATGGGGAAAACTGCATTCTAGGTATTTGATTAAGATTGCATTGACTGTAGATTAATTGAGGGAGAACCACAATCAACACCAATGGAAGCAGCAGTCAAAAAATCAGAGAACATATTGCACTGGGAAAATTTGTTCCAAAAGAGTTCTTTAAAGTACTGAAGAGCACTTTATACCTTAAGAGCTTAAGAGTACTTGATAGCACATGAGCAGACATATGTACACATATGTTTATCGCAGCACAATTCACTATAGCAAAGAGATGGAAACAACCTAAATGCCCATCAATGGATGGGTAGATAACCAAATTATGGTACATGCACACAATGGAATACTATGTTACATTAAAGAACAATGAGGGATACGCGAATCATCTCACAACATGGATGAACCTGGAGGACGTTATGCTGAGTGAAATAAGTCAATCACAGAAAGACAAGTACTGCATAAACAAGAGTTTGCTTGGGAAAGGGAACTCACTTAGTAGGTTACCAGGATGAGGAGGGAAGGGGAGGGATTAATTTGGGGCTAGTTGGGGCCTACATGCTGGCATGTGTATGGGGAGGGATATATGGGAAGGATCTGTGACCACCATGATAACATTAGGAAATGGGAGGACACCAAATTGTGAACATAAGAGATAGATGATATATGCTAATACCAACCAATGTGTCCACAACACTGCATTGCCATTAACACCAAACACCAGTCCACAGATAAACACATAAGCACTTGAGATGATCAAATGGGGGGGTCAGTGAACAGAAGTATACTCTAGACCAAGGATAGATTCAGATGAGGTTAATCTTGCACAGACCCCAGTGATACAAAATACCTGTGGTCCTTATAGAAACAATAGAAGACAGACACAGAGTAATCCCTCACAGACAACCAGACACTATGGGAGAGAGATCCAATAGATCTACCATTTCAGAACCATAGTACTGGGGGACACCAGACTCAATTGGCACAACAAAATACATAAAAGCCTTGCTCCACATCCTACATTAGTAAGTAGCAACTGGGGTCTTAAAGCTTTCACGTGGCCATCTAAGATGCCTAGATGTCTAGAACTAATGGTCTTCTAGTGTCAGAAGCAAAGAGGAATGCAAAAAAAAAAAAAAAAAAAA
>NW_006921733.1:4139185-4142269 GCF_000298275.1 Orycteropus afer afer
AAAACACATAACAAAATGATATCAATAAATTCACACTTGTCAAAAATTATACTGAATGTAAATAGATTAAAGGCACCACTCAAGAAATGGAGAGTTGCAGACTGGAAAAGAAGATATGAACCATCAATATGCTGTCTACAAGAGACTCATCTTAGAAAGATAAAAATAGACTAAAAATCAAAGGTTGGAAAAAGATATTTCAGGCAAATGGCAACCAAAAAAAAAAAAAAGAAGGGCATTTGAAAGCAATCAGCCATAGGACATGATGGCCCTCAAGACCAGAAGAACTAGATGGTGCCCGGTCACCAATGCCAACCATCCAGGAAAGGAACAAATCTGGAGATGCTGGGTAGAGTGGTTGGGAAAATGTGGAACAAAACCCAAAAACTCAATAATGACCAGAATTACTGGTCAGATGAAGTCTGGTGAGAATCCCAATACTATGGCCCTGGAATATATTCTGTGCCTGGAATAAAATGTATCCCCAGAGGCGGGCTGTCAGCCCAATAGTTAACAAGATATACACGCAGACCGCTCAACTCAGGATGACACAAACACATACTCTATGGTAATACGTCCGTTAGAGCAAAGGACTACAGGACACCAGAAGACCAACATTCAAATTGAGGAAATGCAGGACAAACAGGAGTGTATAAATATGAGGGGCACAGGGTGAGGGTTACAGAGTAGGGAGGAGAGGAGACTGGGTTAGGACTGGACATGGTAAATGGGAAATGAAAGTAAATGTACACATAGTGTTGAATGTAAAAAAAGTTCTAAAAATTAAAATAATAATAATAATAATAAAATAGAAGTGCTGAAGAGCAAAGATGTCTCTTTGAAGACTAAGGTGCACCTAATCCAAGGCATGGTGTTTTCAATAGCCTCTTATGCATGTGAAAGCTGGACAATGAATAAGGAAGATCAAAGAAGAGCCTATGCTTTTGAGTTGTGGTGTTAATGAACAATACTTAAAACACCACGGACTGCCAGTAGAAAGAACTAATCTGTCCTGGAAGAAGTGCAGCTGAACGCTCCTTGGTAATGAGAATGGCCAGATGCTGTCTCACCTACTTTGGTCATGTTGTCAGAAGAGACCGTTCCCTGGAGAAGTATATCATGCTTGGTAGAGTGGAGCATCAGAGAAAAAGGGGAAGGCCCTCAGTGAGATGGAATGACACAGTGGCTGCAACAATGGGCTCATGTATGGCAAGGATTGTGGGGCTGCTGCAGGACCAGGTAGTATTTCGTTCTATTTTACATAGGGTAGCTATGTGTCAGAGGCGACTCTACAGCACATAACAATAACAACAAACACACTATGAGTTCTTGAGGAATATTCTCTTGGTCATGATATCATTATTTTTACATATTGTTAGTTTCCATTTCTAAAATTTCGTTTGATTTTTTTTTTTTCCATCTGTGTTCATGAATGTATTGCTCTGTTTTGTTTTGTTTTGTTTTGATGTTATTTCTCTGCCCAATTTTGGTGTCAAACTAATGATTATAGAATTAATTGAAAATTAATTTCTACATTTCAATTTTTAGAAAGACTTTCAATACAATTAGTAACATTTCTCCCTTAGATATTTGATAGAATTCACCAGTGAAGCCATCTTATCCTTGAGTTTTCTTTTTAGGAAGAATTTAACTACAAACTCAATTTATTTTACATATCTTCATAGGTCTATTTATGTGATCTATTTCTTCTTGAGGAAGCTTTGGCTATTTCTGATTCTTAAGAAATTTTCTATTTCATGTAAATTGTTTAATTTATTTGTTTGAAGTTTTTCATAATATTACAGGTTATCCTTTTAATATCAGTAGAATATGTAATAATATCATCTCTCTTATTCCAAATGTTAGTAATTTGTGTTTTCTTTCTTTTTATTCTGAGCAATTTGGCTACAGGTTTATCAATTTTATTATTATTATTATTTTATGAACAGCTTTTGGTCGTTTATTTTTCTATATTTTTTTTTCCATTTTCTATTTCATGGATTTCTACTCTTATGTTTATTATTTCCTTTCTTCCTTTTAATTGAGTTTACTTTGTCATTTTGTTTCTAGTTCTTTAAGGTAGAAATTGAGGACATTAACTTAAAATCTTTCTTCTTTTCTAATATAGATGGTTGCTGTTGTTTTTGTTAGGTGACACTGAGTTGATTTCAACTCTTAATGGCCACATGTGACAGTAGAAATGTCTCACAGGGTTATCTTTATGGAAGGAAATCATCAAGTCTTTTTCTTGGGGAACCACTGGGTGGGTCTGAATTGCCAATGTTTTCATTAGCTTCTGAGAAGTTAAGTATTTCTGACACCAGTCCTACAAATTTTCCCTCTATGTACAGCTTTAGTAACATAACACAAATTTTTATATTTTGCATTTTTTTTTATTTAGTTCAAATTACTTCCCAATTTTCCTTTTGATGTTTTCTTTGGCTTGCATGTTACTTTGAAGTAGTTTTATGTATTTTTCAACTATTGGGATGTTTTCCAGATATCTTTCTATTAGTATTCTCTAATTTAATTCCATTGTGGTCAGAGAATATACTCTGTATGACTTAAAATCTTTTAAATGTATTGAGACTTGTTTTATGGTCCAGAATACAGTCTGCCTTGGTTAATGATTCATTAGTACTTGGAAAGAAAGTTTATCTGTTATTTTTGGGTGGACTGTTCTATAAATGTTGATTGATCATGTTGTTCAAGACTTCTAAATTCTTACTGATTTTCTGTTGATACATCCTTGCCATTATTGAGAGAAAGATGTTGAAATATTTGCCTATCATTGTGTCTTTAGCTATTTCTTGTTGCAGTTCTACCAGATTTTGTTTTACTTGCTTACCATATTTTTATTTACACTTTGTGATGTATATGTATACTTTTTCCATTTCAATATATATATTTTTTATTTTTATTTTTTTATTGTGATTTGGCAGATTTACAGAGCAAATTCACTTTCCATACAGCGGTTCACATATACTTTGTCTCATATCATTGACTACAGTTTACCACAATGCAACAGCTCCCCTCCCACCTCCTCCCCACAGTTACCTCTTCCCAGTGTCCATCCCTCCATAC
>NW_006921733.1:4143010-4143967 GCF_000298275.1 Orycteropus afer afer
TAGGACCATTGTCTGCCAACCCTATATATGTTCTTGGATACACTCCCCATTTCATAGGCATATCTAATCATTCAGCCTGTCCACCCATCTATCCACCCATATATCCATGTTTGCCTTCAGTGACAACACAGTATTATATATGCAAAACAGTTCATACTTGTTGTCTGTACTTCCCATGTACCTCTCGATGTCTTTCTCATCCTCAATGCTGCCATCTTGGTCACTCATGTTTGGTACATTGCCCTTCTCTTCACCCAAATCAATATTTATCTCTATCTATCTAACATTGTTCCCTCACCTCCCCTCCACCTCTGGTAACCAATAAAGAAAATTCCCTTCAATAGATAAACCTTTCCTTAATTTTTACAATAATGGACTAATACAATATTTATCCTTTTGTGATTGACTTATTTCACTCAGCATAATATCCTCCAAGTTCATCCATATTATGCAGTGTTTTTCAGATTCTACATTATTCATTAGCATTTCATAGTCATGGTGTCCCTGATTTCTTTGTTCCTTATTATTTTCTGTGCTGAGCTCATTATGTTTATGAATCATGTTATCATTTCCTTTGTTGTTGTTGTTTTAGTATATACTGCTTGTCCTCTTTTTTTTTTATTGTGATGTGACGGTTTATAATTTTTCTTTGAGGGTACGCTATGATTTATAATTTTATCCCCGATTTTAGAACAGTCCATTCTATCTTGCAACTGTCACCATTTAGAAGTTCTGTAACTACACGGTCTTTTCCCTCTTTTTGTTTGTAGTTGTCCTCACTTACCAATTGATGTCTCTGGTTCCCTGTTTAGAATCTTCTAAGCTTATCTTACTTTGGATGTGTCTATAGCTGTAGTGTCTTGGTTGTGTCATCTTGTGTATTAATGGTCAGTTGTTATTTGCTATTTTTGGTTCTCTGTTCAAAGGACTCCCTTTAGCATCTCTTGTAAGGTTGGT
>NW_006921733.1:4145087-4151938 GCF_000298275.1 Orycteropus afer afer
TTGTGTCTTATGGGGACTGTTGTTGTCTCCCACTCAATTAGACACAAATTACAATTGAATAATCATCAAAAAACTAAAGGCCCATGGACAAAAAACAAACCATGTAGTCACACAGGAACAATAACCAAAAAAAGAAAAAAGGGGAAAAAAAAAGAAGAAGAAACAAGAAATCTGCAATATCTGGGGATAGGGTGCTAAGAATAAACAAAAGTAGAGAAGGATAATAATAAACGAAAAAAATATGGGAAAAATGCAAAAATAAAATCAAGGAACAGGGTTAACCACAAGAGAAAGGGGTGGAGGGGAAACCTTAAATTTAAAAAAAAAATAAAATAAAAATTTCAACCAGGCACAGGGGAAAAAAGAAAATGCTGAAAACTAGGACCTGGGAGGGGAAGATAAAGAATAATAATAAAAAGGACAAAAGTATTAATAATATTAGTTGTTTTAAAGCAGACAAATACAAGCAAACTAATCACCAGAAAAAGAAAGCAAAAAAGATAAAAGTAAAAATAAAAAAGGAGAAAAAAAAAATCAGGGAGGACAGGGCAGGGCACCCTCTGGATCGGCAAAAGTCCACAGCTCAGCCCAACTTTCTCTTCATCTTCTATTTCAATATTTTTTACATGTACAATATAGTGACATTAATTATGTTTATCATGTTAGGCAACTGTCACCACTATAAATTTCTAATTTTTTTCCATTATCCTTAAGAGAAGTTCAGTGCCCACTAAGCAATGACTCATTCTTTCCCATGCTTCCTCATCCATGGTAACAACCAATAAACTTTTGTCTCTATATGGTTTTTTGTAGTTGCCATTTAATCAGCTCCAGCTAATTGAGAATCCATGTATTACAGAACAATGTTACCCAATCTTGCACCATCTTTACAATTGTTAGAATGTTCCATTCCATTATTCAGGTGACTGCAGAATTTGTTTTTGCTGCTCTTTTTCTAATTGTTGGAGATGTTAGGTTAAGGTGTTTATTTAGGTTCTTTCTTCTTTTTTTGATGTGTACATTTTTTTGCTATAATTGACCTCTGATCACTGCTTTTTCTGTATCCCAAAGATTTTAGTATGTTGTTTTTTCATTCTCATTTGATTCAAGGAATTTTTTATTTCATTTTTTTATTTCTTCCATTACCCAGCCATTTTCAAGTAGGGTGTTATTCAGTTTCTATGTGTTTGGTCTTTTACTTTTAATCTTCCTATTGTTGGTTTCTAAATTTATAGCATTATGATCTGAGAAGATACTTTACAGTATTTCAATGTTTTTAAACTTATTAAGACTTGCTTTATTCCCTAACATACGGTCTACCCTAGAGAATGTTCCATATACACTGGAAAATAATGTATATTTTGCTGTTGTTGGGTGAAGTACTCTGTAGATGTCTACAAGGTCAAGTTGTTGGATTGTATTGTTTAGTTCTTCTGTGTCTTTGATAAGTTTTTTTTTTTCCAGTTGTTCCATTTTTATTGAAAGTGATGCCTTTGAGTCTCCTACTATGATTGTGGAATCACCTATTTGTATTTTCAATTCTGTTATAGTCTTATTTATGTATTTTGGGGCTCTTTCATTGGGTTCATAGATATTTATTGTTGTTGTGTCCTCTTGTTGAATTGATCCTTTAAGCATTATATAATGCCCTTCTTTGTCTATCATGGAAGTTTTTGTCTTAAAGTCAATTTTATTGGAAATTAATATAACTACTCCTGCTCTTTGTTTATTGTCATCTGCTTGATATATATTATCCCAGACTTTGATTTTTAGTCTATTTCTGTCTTTTTCTCTAAGATTTGTCTCTGGTAGACAGTATATTGATGGGTTACATTTTCTTATCCAGTCTGCAACTCTGTGTCTCATGAGTGGTGCATTTAATCCATTGACATTCAGTGTAATTGTTGACAAGTATGAATTTGTTGCTGTTGTTTCATTATGTTTTTTTTTTTCATGGTGTTGCTGATTTCTTTTTTCCATATAATTTCCTGTGCTGAGCTCATTTTGTTTTTGAATCATGTTATCACTTAATGCATTGCTATTGTTTTATTATTTGTATATATTTTTGCTTGTCCTCTTTTCTATTTTGATGTGAAGGTTTGTCATTTTTCTTTGAGGTTACTCTGTGATTTATATTTTTCTTTCCAAGTTTAGAACAGTCCATCTTACCTTGCAATTCTCTTGACTTCCTCACCATTTAGAATTTATGTAACTACACATTTTATTCCTTTTTTTTTTTTTTTTACTTATTTGTAGTTGTTTTCATTTGCCAATTGATGTCTCTGGTTCCCTGTTTACAAACTAGTAAGCTTATTTTACTTTGGATACATCCATAACTGGGTTGGCTTCTGGGTTATGCCATCATGTGTGTAAATGGTCAGTTATGGTTTGCTGTTGTTGGTTCTCTGTCCAAAGGTCTCCCTTTAGAATCTCTTGTAACGTTGGTCTGGTTTTAACAAAATCCCTTAATTTCTTCTTCTCTGGCGATTTCACTATCATATTCAATGAACAATTTTCTGGGAATATAATTCTTGGTTGGAATTTTTTCTTTCAGGGCTTTATATATTCCTTTCCATTGCCTTCTTGCCTACATTGTTTCTGTTGAGAAATCAGAGCTTAGTCTTATTGGTTGCCCTTTGTAGGTAAGGTTTCATTTTTCCCAAGTTGCTCTCAGGGTTCTTCTTTGTCCTTGGTTTTGGTGAGTTTGATGATGACATGTGTTGGTGATTTTCTTTTGAGGTCTTTCCTGTTAGGCATTCATTGAACTTCAATGGATATATTCTTATCTTTCATCATGTCAGGTAAATGCTCTTCCAACAAATCTTCAACAATTTTCTTTGTGGTTTTCTGTGCCTCCTCCTGTTCTGGAATTCTGTTTTGATGTAGGTTATTCCTTTTGATGGCATCCCACATGAACCTTAGGCTTTCTTCATTTTGTTTTGATCTTTTTCTGATTGATCCCTTTCCAAAGAAATGTTGAAATATTTGTTTTCAATCTAATTCTGTCTTACGATGATTCTGTTCTACTCCTTTGCCCACTCAATGTGTTATCTATTTAGTATTAATCGTCTGGATTTCTATATGTAGAGTTTGTATAATTTCCAATTTTTCATTTATTTTGTCATTTTGTTCTTGTATTATCTTTCAAAATTGTTCTAGGTTTTTCTCTGTGTTTTCCTCAATTTTGTCAGTGTTTTCCTTGATTTGTCTCTCAATCCTTTGACAGTATCTAAATATAATTCTTTGGAATTCCTTATCAGAGATTTCTAATACTGCTTTTTCCCCAGGGATGTGTTTGGTCTGTATTCTGGTCCTTTGCTTCTATTGCTTTATCATGCTTCTTTGTTTGGATTGGGATGTCTATTGTCTCTGAGACATTGTGATATTTTTGTGTTTATATTTTATTGGTGATTGTATGTTGGAGTGATTCACCAAAGATTTCATTTTATTTGTTTTCTTTGGATGTTATCTGAGTTAACAGGGTACTGTATCCTCTATGCACTAGTTGCCAGCACTTATGCAATCACCACCCATCTCCTTTCCATTCGTCAGCCTCCCATATGTGCATGCTGTCCGTGGCAAGCAGAGCCAATTCTTAGGTGCCTGGAATCTGAATGAGAAAACTGTCATTTTAAATATACAAAATGGCCACCACTTGTAAACATTAAAATGACTGTCCCCTCTGGACAGCTGAAAGTCCACAGTTTGGTTTGTCTCCTTTGCTGTTTCCCTTTTTAGTCATTAGCTACCATCACAGTTGTCTATGCAGCCCTTGGTGAACAGGGCTGATTTTAAGGTTAATTCACAGTTTTTAACACCACTTGTAAATATTAAGGCTGCACATGATGTCAGGAGAGCTAGCAGTCCACACTTCATTTATGTCCTTATTCAGCTTTCATTCAAGTTCTTCTGCTAGTTGGTGTTTAATCCACTTCTGTGTCCTTTCTTTCAATGATCGCAGATCCAGGATTATCTTCTGTATCTGTGTCAATTGCTTTCTATTTTCTTGGTTGACAAGAGTCTGTGTAGCTTGTCTGCATATTCTGCCATCTTATTGGAAGTATGGTGTTCTATTCCATTATTCATATCACAATGCATTTGTACTACCTCCCAAACTAAGGGGATCATCTTTCAGCACTATATGAGGCAATAATTGTCTGTTGTGATCTGTAGGGTTTTCATTGGCTAATTCTCAGAAGTAGATGTCTAGGCTTTTCTTCCTAGTCTATCATAGTTTGGAAGTTCTACTCAAAGTTATATATAAGGGGAGGCCTGCTGCACAGTGGCATAGATTGTAGCATTATAGCATTACACAAGTTACTATGAAATGTGAATAGCATAGTGTCCAGCACTACAGTAACATGCAAACCACCATGGTATGATAAACTAAGAGATAGTTGGAGATTGATTTCTATATATATTTGTCAGTTTTTGATATTCTGTACACAATATTTGTCCCTTTGTGATTGACTTTCTTTATTTAGCATAACCTTTCCAATGTTTATCCATGTTGTAGCATGTATTAGGACTTAATTATCCTTTGTGGAAGAATAATTTCCTTAATACGTATGCACAATATTTTATCCATTCATCTATTTGGACATTTTTTTTTCCTATCTTTGGTTATTATGAACAGTGCCACAATGAACATTCGAGTACAGATATCTGTTTGTGTTCCTGCTTTCAGTTAATTTCGATATATGTCTAGAAGTGGGATTGCTGGATCATATGTGAACTCTACTTTTAATTTTTATGAAACTTCCAAACTAGAGTTCCAGTAAGATGGTGGAATAGGTAGAAAGACTACACAGACCTTCTTCAACAAAGAAAAGGGGAACCAACTAACACAGATACAGAAGATAATCCTGGACCTCTGAGCTTTGAACAGAAGCATGTAGAAGTGGACTAAACTCCAACTAGCAGAACACTTTGCATAAAAATGCCAAAAAAGGAGACATACAGAGCTGCAGTCTGGCAGTAATCCTGATGAGACAGAGAGCTTGGATATTTTTGAGTAGTGGTAGGATCTAAGAATTCACCTAAAAATCAGCCCTGCTAGGCAGGGACTGCACAGAGGACTGCTCTGGTGGCTGGTGAATAAAAGAGGAAGCAGCAAAGTGGAAGGTGGTCTGAGCTGAGGACTTTTGCCTTCCCTGAGAGTGCAGCCATTTTGAATGTTTACAAGTGGATTGACAATTTTGGATCTTTAAAGCAACAGCATTCTCCCAGAATCCAGGGACTTAAGAACTGGAGTCACTTGCCAGGAACCACAAGGACATTCCAGACACAGATGACTGGAAAGATGCAACATTCTCCTTGTTACTCTTATATTCTACACCCTCTTCATGAATGGAGGTGCAGCCATCCCTCACTCTCACCCACCTTGTAGGCTGGCAGGATTTCCATCCCAGTCTGTGTGTTTGGCCAGGGCTTTGGTGCCCTGCCCCAACATTTTTTTTCCTTTCCTTTTTTTTTTTTTTTTTTTAGTTTGTTTTTCTATGTTTTAAAACTGCTATTATTGTTATTACTTTTGTCCTTTTTGTTATTATTCTTTGTTCTTCCCTTCCCAAGTTCTAGTTTTTAGCTTTTTTTCTTTCCCTTGTTCCTGGTTGCATTTTTTCCCCCTTTCTGTGGTTGATACCATTGCTTTTTTTTTTCTTTTGTTGTGTGTTATTCTCATTTTTTTCTTCATTATTCTCTTTCCCTACCTTTTCTTTTTTAAAGCTCTCTCCCCAGATATTGCAGTGATATTTTTTTTCTTCCCATTTTTCTTTTTTTTTTGGTTACTATTCTTCTGTAATTACATGGTGTGGTATTTGTTCAAAACTCTAAGAGACCTGCAAGACAGATAGACTGTTATAAACTCAGGGAGAAAAGTATAAATCACAGGGTAACTTCAAAGAAATAAGATAACCTTCACATCACAATAAAAAAGAGGACAAGTACAAATATTCAGCAAATACTAAAACAACAGCAACAAAGGAAATGATAACATGATTCATAAACAAAATGAACTCAGCACAGAAAGTAATATGGAACAAAGAAACCAGGGAAAAAATTAAAAAAACATAACAAAATAACAGCAACTGATTCATACTTGGCAATAATTACATTGAATGTTAATGGAATAAATGCACCACTCAAGAGACAGAGAGTTGCAGATTGGATAAGAAAACAAAATCCATCAATATGATGTCTACAAGAGACACACTTCAGAGACAAAGACAAAAATAGACTAAAAATTAAAGGTTGGAAAAACATACATCAATCCAAAGGCAACCAAAAAAGAGCAGGAGTGTCGATATTAATTTCTGATCATTTTACTTTAAGACAAAAACTACCATACAAGACAAGGATGGACATTATATAATGATTAAAGTATCAATTGAACATGAAGATATAACCACAATAAATATCTATGGACCCAATGAAAGAGCCCCAAAATACATAAATCAGACTTTAAAAGAGTTGAAAAGTCAAATAGATGACTTCACAGCCATAGTGGGAGACTTTAATACACCACTTTCATTGAAAGATACAACTGGAAAGAAACTCAACAAAGATGCAGAAGAGTTAAATAATACAATCCACCAACCTGACCTTATAGACATCTACAGAGCCCTTCACCCAATGACAGCACAATATATATTCTTTTCCAGTGCACATGGGACATTTTCCATGATAGACCATATGTTAGACTATAAAGAAAGCCTTAATAAATTTAAAAACATTGAAATACTGCAAAACATCTTTTCAGATCATAATGTTATCAAATTAGAAATCAAGAATAAGAAGACCAAGGGAAAAAGATTGTTGTTGTTGTTGATGTTAAGTGCCGTCGAGTTGTTTCC
>NW_006921733.1:4154228-4158368 GCF_000298275.1 Orycteropus afer afer
AATTTCAGACTGTAGAAGCTGATAAAATTCTTCAATTTCCTCATCTGTGGCTTTGGTGGTTGGGGCATAAATTTGAAAAACAGTCATATTAACGGGTCTTCCTTGTGGGCGTATGGATATTATCCTATCACTGACAGCATTGGAAAAAGATTAAACATATGGAAAGTGAACAACACCCTCCTAAAGAAAGACTGAGTAAGAGAAGAAATGAAAATTGAAATTCAAAAATTCTTTGAATCAAATGAGATTGAAAACACAACATCCCAAAATATTTGGGACACATGAAAAATAGAAATCAGACATCAATTTATAGCAATAAATGCACACATCAAAAGAGAAGAAAGAACCAAAATCAACTTTATATCAACATCTCAAACAATTAGAAAAAGAACAGTGAAAAAAAAGTCTACAGTTACCAGAAGAAAGAAAATAATAAAGATTTAAGCAGAAATCAATGAAACAGAAAATAGAACAATAGATAAAAATCAACAAGACAAGAAGTTGATTTTTTTTGAAAATATTAATAAAATTGACAAACCACTGGTGAATTTAACAAATGAAAAGAGAGAGAAAATACAAATAACACAAATAAGAAATGAAATGGGTGACATCACAACAGAACCAACTGAAATTAAAAGGACAATGTCAGAATACTATGAAGAACTGTACTCCAACAAATTTGAAAATCTGGAAGAAATGGACACATTTCTAGAAACACACCACTTACATAAACTAACACAGACTGTGGAAAAGATTAACAGATCCATAAAAAAAATAAATTTAACAGGTCATAAAAAAATTACCAACAAAAAAAGTCCTGGCACAGATGGTTTCATCAGAGAATTCTACCAAATATTCAGAGAAAAACTGACTCTAATAGTACTCAAAATATTCCAAAACATAGAAAAGGATGGAATCATCCCTAACTCATTTTATGAAGCAAACATAACCTAGAAACCAAAACCAGGCAAAGACATCACTCAAAAGGAAAACTACAGACCGATATCCCTCATGAGTATAGATGCAAAAATCTTCAAGAAAATCCTAGCTAACAGATTCCAACAACATATCAAGAATATCATTCATTATGACCGAGTGGGGTTCATATCAAGTATGCACAGATTTTTCACATTAGAAAAATAATCAACATCATCCCACATAAATAAAACAAAGAAAAAGAATCACATGATCATATCAACTGATGCAGAAAAGGCAATTGCTAAAATCCAACAGCCATTCCTGATCAAAACTCTCAGCAAAATAGGAAAAGAAGGGACATTCCTCAACATAATAAAGGACATATATACAAAACCAACAGACAACATTATTCTCGATGGACAGAAAATGAAACTATTTCCCTTGCAAACAAGAACCAGACAAGACTGTCCTCTATCAACACTTCTCATCGGCAGTGTGCTGGAAGTCCTAGCCAGGGCCAAAGGCATCCAAAATGATACAGAAGAAGTCAAACTATCCCTGTATGCTGATGACATGATCCTATACCTAGAAAACCCAAGAGACTCAGTCAAAAATCTACTAGAACTAATTGAAAGATTTACCATCATGACAGGATAGAAGATCAACATCCAAAAATCAATTGGATTCCTCTACAACAGCAAAGCGATTGCTGGAAAAGAAAAAAAGGAAATCAAAGCCATTTACAATGTTGTTGTTGTTGTGTGCTGTCAAGTCAGATCTGCCTCAGAGCAACCCGTCCTTGGGTTTCAGAGGTGGTATCACTATGGATGTAGATTGTCCAACCTTCCTTCCGAGAAGTGACTGGTGGGTTTAAACCACCAGTCTTCTGGTTAGCAGTCAACCAGAGCCTTAGGCACCATGCATCCAGAAATCCCCACAAAAATAAAATACTTGGGAATAAATCTTACCAGGAACACAAAAGTCCTGTACAAAGAAATAAAAAACTCCTTCAGGAAAACATAAGAGATGTACATACATGGAAGAACATGCCATGCTTGTGGATTGAACTTTGTAAAAATGTCAGATCTACCCAAGGCAATCTATACATTCAATGCAATCCCAATCCTGATCCCATCAACATTTTTTAAAGATATGGAAAATCCAATCACTAACTTTATATGGGGGAGCTCTGGTAGCGCAGTGACTGAGGCACTTGACTGCTAACTAGAAGGCTGGTGGTTCAAACCCACCAGCCACTCCTGGGAAGGGTGGTTGGGCACTCTACTTCTGTAGTGATACCACTTCCTCAGAAACACAAGGAGGGGTTGCTATGAGTCAGGTACAACTCTATGGCACACAACAACAACAACAACTTTATATGGAAAAGAAAGAGATCCCAGAGAAGCAAAGCACTATTGGAGAAGAACAAAGTAGGAGGTTTCACACTGCTGGAACTCAAAACCTACTATAAAGCCACAGTATTCAAAACTGCCTAGTATTGGTACAATGACAGACACATGGACCCACAGAATAAAATGGAGAACCCAGAAATAGATCCATCGACCTGTCAGATGATCTTTGACAAAGGCCCCAAATCCATTAAATGGGGAAGACAATGTTTGTTTAATAAATGGTGCAGGCAAAACTGGAGATCCATTTGCAGAAAAATGAAACAAGATCTGTACCTCACACCATATACAAAAATGAACTCCAGATGGATAAAAGACTTAAATGTGAAACCTAAATCTATAAAGTTCCTCAAGGAAAATCTAGGGGTAAATTCTATGGTGGCATAGTGCCTAAAGCACTTGACTGCTAACCAAAAGACTGGTGGTTTAAACCCACCAGCCATTCCTCAGAAGAAAGATTGGGCAATCTACTCCCATAGTGATACCACCTCTGAAACTCAAGGAGGGGTCACTATGAGTTGGAATCAACTCGATGGCAGTGAGTAAAAAATATATGTCATAAATAGACTATCAAGCATAACCCAAAATGCACAATCAGCAGAAGAGAAACTAGATCAATGGGACCCCTTGAAAATTAATTTTTTCTGTGCTTCGAAAGACTTCTCCAAGGGCCAAAAGAGAACCTATAGATTGGAAAAAAATATTTGGCAATGACATACCTGACAAGGGATTTATCTCTAGAATTTAAGAAAATTCCAACTCCTCAACAACAAAAACACAAATAATCCAATTAAAATATGGGCAGAAGACATGAACAGACACTTCAGCAAAGAGGATGTTCAGGCTGCCAACAAACATATGAAGAAATTCTCATGATCATTAGCCATTAGAGAGATGCAAATCAAAACAACAGTGAGACACAATCTTGCCCTAGCACTTGCAGCAGCATTCAACAAGACAGAAAATAACAAATGTTGGCAAGGATGTGAAGAAATTGGAACTCTCATACACTGCTGGTGGGATTGTCAAATGGTACAACCACTGTGAAAAGCAGAATGGTGATTCCTTAAAAAGTTGGAATTAGAGAAACCATTTGACCCAGCCATTCCATTACTAGGTATACATTTGACCCAGCCATTCCATTACTAGGTATATATCCTAAAGAACTGAGAGCCATTACAAGAACAGATATATGCACACACATGTTCATCACAGCAGCATTTACAATAGCAAAAAGAGGAAACAACCTAGGTGTCCATCAACTGAGAAATGGATAACTGATCTATGGTACATACACACAATGGAATACTAACAAATCTAAAGAATGATATAGAATCTGCAAAACACCACATAACATGGATGAACTTGGAGGACATTACACTGAGTGAAATAAGTCAACCACAAAAAGACAAATATTGTATTAGTCCATTATTTTAAAACTCAAGGAAAGGTTTATCTATGGAAGGAAATTTTCTTTGTTGGTTGTGGGGTGGGGAGAGTAGACACTGTTAGATAGGTAGAGGTAAGTATTGATTTGGGTGTACCAAATGTGAGTGATCAACATGGTGGCATTGAGGAAGACATAGAGAGGTACATGGGAGGTTCAGACAACAAAGATGAACCCTTTTGCACATACAGTACTGCATTGTCAGTGAAAGCAAACATGGGTGTAGGAGTGAATAGAAGGATGGACAGGCTGAACTATTAAGTATGTCTATGAAGTGGGAAGTGTAACCAAGACCGTGTATAAGGTTGGCAGACAATGGTTCTATAAATGCATTTGTATGTTCTGTAAGAATTCTCAGGTGAGTTC
>NW_006921733.1:4161627-4173630 GCF_000298275.1 Orycteropus afer afer
GGCAATGTACCAAATGTGAGTGACCAATATGGCAGCATTGAGGATGAGAAAGACATAGAGAGGTACATAGGAAGTACAGACAACAAGTGTGAACCGTTTTGCATATACAATACTGAGTTGTAAGTGAAGGCAAACATGGGTATATGGATGGATAGATAGGTGGGCAAGCTAAACGATTATGTATGTCTATGAAATGGGGAGTGTATCCAAGATCATATATAGGGTTGGCAGACAATGGTCCTAAAAGTTCATGTGAATGATCAGGATTCCCAGGTGTATAGTAGAGCTGACAAGGGGCAAGGTTGTGGTCACTGTTTGGTCACAGCCAGCTCCCCAGAGGGACCACGTAGTTGAACCTGCAGGCTTGGGACCATAGTCACAGTGGATATCAAGCTCAAATGGTATAACATACTACACAAACTTTTTTCCACCTCCTACTTTGGCAAGTAGTGACTGGGATCTTAAAAGCTCGCAAGCTGCCATCTAGATGCAATGATGGGTCTCTCCTCATCAAGAGCAAAGAAGAAAGAAAAAAACCAAAATTAATGGAAACAATCAGTCCTAGCGAATGGTACACCATCCAATCTGCAGCCTATACAACTATGAGACCAGAAGAACTAGATGGTGCCCGGCTACCACTGTTTTCCACTTGGAAGGGATGTAGGAGATCCTGGATAGAGAGGGAGAACAATGTGGAACAAAACTCAAAATCATTTGGAGGAAAAAAAAAAAAAAGGTGAGAACCTGGTTTGCTAGTCCAATAGAGCCTGATGGAACCACTGAGACTATGGCCTCTATCTGCCCTTCAGGTCTGGAATTGAACCCACACCTGTGGTTTCCACCCAAACAATGTACAGGCATGTGAGTTAAACATTTACCTCAAGTAGACACATGCTCTGGAGAGAACAATCATGGGAGAAGGAAGGGCTGCTTATTCTCAGGGCACAGGAGAGTATGGAAGGATGGTCACTGGGAACAGGTAACTATGGGGAGGAAATGGGAGGGGAGCTGTTGCATTGTGATAAACTGTGGTCAATTACATGAGACAAAGTATATGTGAACTGCTGTATGGAAAGTGAATTTGCTCTGTAAATCTTCACCCAAATCACAATTTAAAAATAAATAAATAAATAAATGAAAGCTTAATTTGCAAAAATATAAAATAAAATAATAATAAAAAAGAATTCCCACATATGTAGTAGAGCTGCCAAGGGATGAGATGTAGTCACTTCCTGGTCACAACCAGCTACCCAGAGGGAGTGAGTAGTTGAAACTGTGGGCTTGGGACCATAGTCACAGGGGACAACAAGTTCAATTGGCATAACATACTACACAAAACATTGTTCCACCTCCTCCTTTGGTGAGTAGTGACTGGCATCTTAAAAGTTTGCAAACAGCCATCTAGATACAACCATGGGTCTCTCTTCTTCCAGAGCAAAGAATAATGAAGAAAGCCAAACATTTATTGAAATAATTAGTCCTGGCAATTGGTACACCATGTGATCCACAGACTAAATGACTATGAGACCAGAAGAACTAGATGGTGCCAGGCTACCATGTGGTAGCCCATCAACCACTCTGAGGGGGATCTATGTAGGAGATTCTGGATAGAGAGGGAGAAAAATGTGGAACAAAACTCAAAATCCTTTGGAAAAAAAAGGGGGGACCAGGTTTGCTTATCTGGTAGAGCCTGGTGGAACCACTAGACTAGCTGCCCTTCAGGTCTGGAATTGAACCCACACCTGTGGCTTCTAGCCAAACAAAAGACAGGTATATGAGTTGAACATTTACGTGAGGTAGATACACTCCTTGGAGAAGACAATCATGAATAAAGGAGGGCTGTTTATACTCAGGGAGACAGCTCAGGGGCCAGGAGTGCATGGAGCGAGGGTCACAGTAAAGAGGTAACTATGGGGAGGAAGTGGGAAGGGAGCTGTTGCATTGGGGTAAATTGTAGTCAATGTCATGAGACAAATTATATGTGAACTGCTGTATGGGAAGTGAATTTCCTCTTTGAATTTTCACCCAAATCACAATTTAAAAAAGAAAAAAACAGAATATATATAAAAAAAGAAACTTCCAAACCTTATGTAACATTTTGTAATCTCACCAACAATGGATGAGTGTTTCCATTTCTCCACATCTAAGCCAACATCTGTTGCCTTCCTTCTTCTTCTTCTTCTTCTTTTTTCCAATCATAGTCATCTTAGTGGGGGTGATGTGATATCTTATTGTGGTTTTGATTTGCATTTCCTAATGACTAATCATAGTGTTCTTTTCATGTCCTTCTTCACCAATTGTATTTCTATTTTGGTGAAGTCCTTTGTCCATTTCTTAGTTGGGTTTTTGTAGTAAGTTATAGGAATCTTTTATAGGCACTCTATAGACATAATTCCCAACACACTTTTCCCAATTAGTAGGTTGTCTCTGTTTGTTAATAAAGTTCTTTGATGCACATTTTTTTTTAAGGAGTTCCCATTTATCTACTTTGACTTTTATTGCTCATGTTCCTGGTATCATATCTAAAAATGTATTGTTAAATACAATGTCCCAAAGCATTATCCTTATGTTTTCTTCTAAGAATTTTAAATGGTTTTAATTCTAACATTTAAGGAGCTCTGGTGGTGCAGTTCAACAGTGGGCTCAGGTATAACAAATATTGTGGGGCTGACACAGGACTGGGCAGTGTTTTGTACTATTGTATATAGGATCACTATGAGTTGGAGCTGACTTGATGGCACCTAATAACAACAGTTGCAATATTTATATCCTTGATCTATTTTGAGTTATTTTTGTATGTGGTTTGAGGTTTGGGTCTCAGTTCAATCTTTTCCTTGTAAAAGAAATCCAGTTGTTCCAGCACCATTTCTTAAAGAGATCATTCTTTCCTTATAAAATGAATTTAACACCCTTGTCAAAATCAATTGACCACAGATGTATGGATTTATTTCTTGACTCTCAGTTCTATTCCACTGGTCAATATGTCTATCATTCTACCAGTAGCAGACTGTTTTGATTGCTGTGGCTGTGCAGTATGTTTTAAGATCAAGAACTGTGAGTCTTCCTTCTTTGGTCTTCTTTCTCAACAGGGCTATCACTATTTCAGACCTCTTGCAGTTTTATAGGAATTTGAGGATTGGCCTTCCATTTCTTCAAAGAATGTGTTGAATCTATAAATTGCTTTGGGTAATGTTTTGGTTATATAGGCTACTCTAACAGGAATATATACCACAAATGGGATGGCTTGAACAAACAAGAGTTTATTCTCTTACAGGTTAGAGGCTTTAAGTCTGAGTTCAAAGTACTAGCCTCTATGTGCTGGGTGAAAGTCCTTCGACCTTGGGCTTCAGTTCTGCCTCCTGCTTCTGGCCCACTGAAGCTGGAGGCTTTTCTTCACTCAGACAGCTGCAGACTGCTGTCTGACAAACCCAAGTTGACAAGTACAAAGGCACAGTCCCAGTGTTACCAAACAACACAACAGGCCACTAATTCAAGTCCAGAAGAAGTCCAAAGATCATCAGGCTATGACAAGCTGCTGAACAACAACTTGGCTATGTGCAGGGTTCATGTGTACCAAAATGCTGAGACTTTCCTCAAAGCTGCTTCTTATATTCTGGAAGCAGACCACATCCCTCAACCAGCTACTCAGCTGCTCCAGTAGATTCCACCATGAAACAGATTGCCATTCTCACCATGAGGAATAACTACATCCAGCTTCCAGCCACTCAACCAGGCCCAGCCATGTTGACAACAACCTTAATTACCACAGGTACTATTGACATCTTAACAATATTAGTTCTTCCAATTCATGTATTTGATTGTGCAATTAAGTCTTCTTTATTTCTTTCCGTAATGATTTACAGTTTTGAGTGTAGAAGTCTTTCACTTATTTGGTTATGTTTATTCCTAGGTATCTTACTCTTTTAGATGCTACTTCAAATGGAATTGTTTCTTTAATTTCCTTTTCAGAGTGCTCATTGCTTATGTATAGAAATACAACAAATCTTTGTGTGTTGATTTTGTATCTTGCCATTTTGCTGAATTCATCTATTAGCTCTAGTAGCTTTCTAGTAGAGTCTTGGGATTACTTCTATGTAAAATCATGTCATCTGTGAAAAAGGATAATTTTTATTCTTCCTTCCCATTTTTGGTTCATGTTTTTTGAGGATTTGTTGTTAAGTACACAAATATTTAGAATTATTACGTTCTCTTGACAAACCCTTGTTTAATATTATAAATAACCTTCTTTATCATTTGCAAATATATTTGCTCTTTTGGTTAGTGCTTTGTGGTTTATATTTTTCTACTCATTTGCCTTTACCTAAATGTATCTTTCATCCAATCTACAACCAGTCATAATGATGGTGCAGCAGTTTATTCTGGTGTGCATGGTGTAACGATGAGTCAGGGGCTAAGTTAATAGCAGTTAACAGGAACATTATTTATTTATTTTTACATTATTTTAAGTAGGCACATTAAAAAAAGAAAGAAAGAAAGAAATGTCATCTAGTTGATTACGACTCATAGTGAACTTTGAGGACAGAGTAGAACGGCCCTATAAGACTTCCAAGGCTGCAAATTTTTATGGAAGCACACTGCTTCATCTTTCTCCCGTGGAGCAGCTGGTGGGTTTTATCTACCGATCTTTTGGTCAGCAGCCAAATGCTTTCACCACTACACCAGCAGAGATCCTATTAATATAAATAAGCTTAAATAATTGCTTATTTTTATTCATCAGATTGATAATTGTCTCACTCTCAAAAGAGTAGACCTCTCAATGGAAGAATAGAAAACTATTTTTTTATTATGAACTATGTTGGGTGCTTTACAAGCTTTTACTCTTTGTCTTCCCAGATAATGTTATTTCTTTGAATGATACAAATATTTAATTAAAGAGAAACAAGGGAATTTCAAAACCTATTCTTTTATAGGTTCCATTTTCCAACTGTTAAAGACAAATATTATTTGTGGTCATTTCTCATAAGGTATCAAGTTTTACTATAAGCATATCACTACAGATCACAAACAATTGAAATAAAGTGGACCATCTGTATTATTGAGAATTGAGTTTTATTGGTAGTAAAGAAAATTAAAATAAAAGCAGTGATTTGAATAAGATACAAGTTTAGTTTCCCTCAAATTCTAAAGATCTGTAGGTGATCATGCCAGGGTAAACATGGCAGACCCCAGATTCAGAGGCTCAGCCTCCTTCTGTCTTGTTCCTACAGTCAACTTATGGTCCAAGTGACTGCTGCTATGCTGGCCATAATATCTGTCTTTTAAAAAAAACAGGAAGGAAAGAAGAGGGAAAATTCATGTCCTTTTCCTTTGAGTAACACATCCTAGAATTGTAAATACTATCAAACAAACAAACACATTGCAGTGGAATGGATTCTGATTCATGGTGATCCTATGTGTACACATCACAAATGCCCACAATTTGAGTTAACATGGCTACACCTCTATGAAAGGGTATGATGGGAGTATATTCTTTATTCCTCATGTACTACTGCTATCAATGGGGAGCAGAGCAGTTCAAAGGGGACCACTAGCAATTTCTGCCATTTTTAAAAAAGAAATCTTTGATCAGAAAAACTTTAAAAAACTACAATCCTCTACTAAATTTAAAATGGATTTCTCACAGAAAGAGAAAGGGAAGGAATATTTAATTAAGAGTACAAAAGTTATAGAAAATTATTTAAATTTTATGTCAGAGACTCTAAATAACACATCAGGTAAAATACATTGTAATAAAAAATGTTTTTTTATAAATGCCAGAGAATTAAGAAAGCTACTGATATCGAGGCAGCACAGGATAATATAAAGACTAAGTCTGGCCTGTTCACAAAGACAATGAAAATGTAAACATGAACATAAGTAAAAGAAAGCTCATTTGATTCAGATCAATGAAAAGTTCAAGAATGATCTATTCCATTTTATATCTTGTCTCTGTTATAAGAAAACAGAAATGTTTACTAGGCAAAGCATTTCATGAGTGAATAAAATAACTTTAATGTGACAGGATGCTGACAGGCAAAACAAAACAGATATCCAAGTATTTGGGCACTTAGTATAGTAATTTTAATCTGTAGCCCATATTTTTGTCTGCTTTAAAATATTAACAAAAATGAATGTGTGTTGGGAAAATTCAGCAGCCAGATAAGTTATCTGGAATTAATATTTCATACTGTAGGCTTGATATTGACATCATTTCTGTCAACTGGTATAAATAATCCCAGAGCCATTTAGTCATCAAAGGAAGTATAAATATTTAATGTTGGTCATTTTGAATTGGGTATTAGTCTATGTAAAATAAGATACTTGTACTCCCACAATTATAAATTAAAAAATAATTGTAACCATTATGAATGGTGGCTTATAATGGAAATTGAAGGAATTCATTCATGGGTAAATCTTATTTGCAAGTCTATGGGAAAAGAAGGTAAGTAATACATGGATATAAGAAGAAATAACGAAATTTCACTAATTTGTATTTAACTGCAGAAAGGTGAGAGGTGTGACTGGACTTAAGCAAGGCAGACAAACACAAAGAGATCTGGTTTCAATGTCACTTTCTAGCTAAGTAAATTAATTAGTCTCTCTGAACTTGATTTGCCACTGGATTACCCTATGTTAAAATTAGAGGAAATCAGTACCATTTTTGGAATATACTATGCACTAGGTAATCCCCACCACTCTTCCTCTTTCTTTCTTATGGAAATATGTCAAGATTGTCCTGGTTTTCTAGAGCTGCTATAACAAAATAGCTAAAAAGCAGAAATGTATTTTCTCATGACACTGGAGGTTAAAAATCTGAATTCAGGGTGTTGGTTGCAGGAAAAGCTTTCTTTGTTTTTTCAGCTTCTAATGGAGAACAGATTTCATGGTGTTCTGGGCTTATGGATACATTTGCTTCCATCTTTACATGTTCCCTTCCTTCTGTGTGTGTCTATGTCTGTTCTTCCCTTTATAAAATATTACTCAAAAGGTATTAGGTTTAGGACCCACCTTAGTTTGGTATGACTTCATTTAAGATAACAAAAGAAAAACTCTATGCTGGAACAGTGTCAAATTCCCAGATACAGGGAATATATATTTTGAGGGCATGCCATTTAATCCATAACAAATATCATCAGTAGAATATAAGACATGTGAAATCACAGACATTGGAAAGTCCAATCATGCAGATTACAAGACATTTATCTTTCCCTAAATTGGTATGGGGTTTACAGTTGAAATCATTAATAGAGGACATATGTAATAAATAAAGGGGCTTTTAGCTGACATTTATCCTAGAGTGTTGACCTCACATAGGATGTTTTCATTTCAAAGATTTTGTTCTAGTCTTGGATGCATATGTCTCCTAATCATCTGTGCATTTCTCTTTCAGGGAGTCTTTTAGCTGAAAAGGTGAGAGTAAAATTATAGAAGCCAGATATCCTTCTCCTCCTGCTTTGTGGCAGGGAGAACTTCTCAAGTCATTAAGGGGCTTATCCACCTTTTCTTTCTCTACATGGTGCTAACTACTGTTATGGGAATAATAAGAATGTTCAGATGAAGGACTAATAACTCCTCTACCATCAACTCTCCATTATCACAACCAGACTATTCTATTTGAATTTCAAAATATCCTAAGAATTACACACACACACACACACACACATATATATATTTGTACTATGTATTGACATTTGCACAACTCTTCTTCAGTAAGTACTTTACTGAAATGAAAAAGATCTTTATTTACTCCAGTCCAGCAGAAGTATGGAGAGTCAATATAACACCATCATGTTCTAAAGAAGACATCAAGGAGATCAGGACCAAGAACACTTTGTTCTACTTCAGGATGATTGTTCATTTGCTCAACTGACAATAAGTGTGTGTGGGCGGCAGGTACTTGCTGGATTCTGGGAACAGGAAAGTGAAAACCTTCATATGCTCTCCTCAGGAATCATAGACCTCATATGGGGAGAGAGACATACACACAATTATACTATAGTATATGGTGAGAAATGCATTCACCGAAGGTGCAATGGTAACAGGAAGAGACACTGACACTGACCTCACAGAATCAGGGAAGGTAGCACAGACGGGATTTGAGCTGATCCTAGAAGCAATGATTGGAGTTTGCATGGGAACAAATTTGAGAACATCATGTTAATGCAGAGCAGTGTGACAGGTGTGGAGAATCAGTCCTTTGTGCTTATTGCAACCTTGAGTGAGTGGTGACTCACACCTTCCCAAAAAGGGATACCCAGAAGCCCAACATCTATTATGATTTTACACTTTAATGGAGCACACTGAGAATTCTCAGAATATCACAGACTTCTGCTCTCATACTTTGATATTAAATAAATTAAAATAACTAAATTGTGTATTATTTGCTCCAAAAGAAGCCCAACTATACTCATTATATTCACTGTTGTCACCCCAGTTGAATGTTTGCAGCACCATTCTTTTAAATTTTTTATTTTAAGTGTTTGTTTTACATTCAACATTACATGATGTACATTTAGTTTCATTCACCATTTACCATGCCTAACCCTAACCCAGTTTCCTCCCCTCCTTGCCCAGTAATCCTCCCCACTGTGCCCCTCATAGTTATGCACTCTTGTTTGCCCTGCATTTCTACTGTGTGAATGTTGCCCCTCTGGTGCCCCGTGGTCAATTGCTCCAAGGGATGCATTTACAAAGAGTATGTGGGAGCATCACCCTGTGTTTAGTAGTCTGCAGGTACATCTTACTTACTATTGGACTGAGATCCAGCCCCTGGGAGTGAGCTTTATTCCAGGCCCAGAATGTATTCCAGGAGCATAGTATTGGGGGTCTCACCAGACTCCATTTGACCAGTAATTCTGGTCATTATTGAGTTTTGGGATTTTCTTCCACTTTTTCCTCCTACTCTATCCTGCATCTCCAGATTTGATCCTTTCCTTAGTGGTTGGCATTGGTAGCCAGGTACCATCTAGTTCTTTAGGTCTCAAGGGCTATCACGTCTGAGAGCCATTGTGTCCTAGGGCTGATTGCTTCCAAGTGTCCTTGCTTTTTTGCACTCTATGCTTCCAACAATAGGAGACCATTAATTGCTTCTTGGATGGCTGCTTGAAAGCTTTAAGGCCCCAGTCATTACTCAACAATGTAGGATGAGGAACAAGGCTTTTATGTATTTTGTTGTGCCAATTGACTCTGATATTCCCAGTACTATGGTCCTGAGATGGCAGATCAATTGGATCTCTTTCCCACATTGTCTGGGTGTCTGTGAGGCATTACTCTATGTCTATCTTCTGTTGTTTCTGTAAGGATTGCAGGTGTTTTGCATCACTGGTATTTGTGCAAAATTAGTGTGAGTTGAATCTATCCTTGGTCTAGAGTGTACTCCTGTTCACTGACCCCCATCTGGTCCTCTCAGATGTTTATGTGTTTATCTGTAGCCTGGTGTTTGGTGTTAATGGTAATGCAGTGTGGTGGACACACAGGTTGGTACTAGCATCTGTCATCTATCTCGTATGTGCAGAATTTGGTGTCCTCCCTTCTCCTAATGTTGTCATGGTTTTCACAGACTCTTTCCATACATGCCTCTCCTTACCCACATCAGTGTGTGGTCCCCAACTAGCCTGAAATTAATCCCTCCCCTTCCCTGTCCACCCCAGTAACCTACAAAGTGAGTTCCCTTTCCCAAGCAAACTCTTCATTGTCTTTTTTACAGTACTGAGCTCATACAGTACTTGTCCTTCTGCATTTGACTTATTTCACTCAGCAAGATGTCCTCCAGGCTCATCCACGTTGTGAGATGATTCACGTATTCCTCATTGCTCTTCTCATTGTTCTTTAATGTGGCATAGTATTCCATTGTATGAATATACCATAATTTGGTTATCCATTCATCCATTGATGGG
This sequence comes from Orycteropus afer afer, assembly GCF_000298275.1. Taxonomy (NCBI): domain Eukaryota; kingdom Metazoa; phylum Chordata; class Mammalia; order Tubulidentata; family Orycteropodidae; genus Orycteropus; species Orycteropus afer. The sequence goes on from NW_006921733.1 coordinate 4,171,524, forward strand.
CTTTTAGGCTGTTTCCATCTCTTTGCTACAGTGAATTGTGCTGCAATGAAGACAGGTGTTCATATGTCTGTTTGTGTACTGCTTCTCACCTCTTTAGGATATATTCCTAGAAATGGAATTGGTGGGTCAAGTGGTGTTTCTATTTTCAGTTTGATAAGGAAACACTATACCATATGCCTTAATGGTTGTACCATTTTATAATCTCACCAGCACTGCACAAGAGTTCTAATCTCTCTGAAACCTCACCAGCATTGGTTATTTTCTGCCCTGTTCAACTTTGCTATTACTGCTGGGGTAAGATGATATCTCATCTTGTTTTCATTAGCATTTCTCTAATGACTAATGATAGCGAACAATTCCTCATGTGTTTGTTGGCCATCAGCATATTGTCTTTAATGAAGTGTCTGTTCAAGTCTTTGCCCATTTTTGATTTGGGTTGTTTGTCTTTTTGGTGCTGAGGTGTTGAAGTTTCCTAAAGATTTTAGAGATAAGTCCTTTATCAGATATGTCATAGGCAAATATTTTCTTCCATCTACATTCTATTTTTTACCCTTTTGACAAAGTCTTTCATTGCACAAAAGAATTTAATTTTTAAAAGGTCCCAATCATCTAGTTTCTCTTCTACCTCCTGTGCATTCTGAGTTATGCTTGATAGTTTATTTATGCTGTAAATCAGGGCTCCTGTATCTGCCCCTATTTTACCTTTGATGAATTTTATAGTTTTGGGTTTTATATTTAAGTCTTTAATCCAGCTTGAGTTTGTTTTTTGTGTATGGGGTGAGATATGGGTCTTGTTTCATTATTCTGAAAACAGCCATCTAGATGCAATGATGGGTCTCTCCTCACACAGAGCAAAGAAGAAAGAAGAAAATCAAAGATTCATGGACATAATTAGTCCAAAAAACTGGTACATCATGTGATACTCAGCCTATACGACTATGAGACCAAGGGAACTAGATGGTGCCCTGCTACCACAGTCAACTCCTCGGAGGGGGTTTTGCACCTTTGTCAAAGATGAGGTGTCCATAGATGGATGGGTCTATTTCTGGACTTTTGATTCTTTTCCATTGGTCTGTCTATCATTGTACCAATACCATGCTGTTTTGACTACCATGGCTGTATAGTAGGTTTTAAGATCCAGGAGTGTGAGACCTCCCACTTTGTTCTTCTTCTTCAGAAGTGCTCTTCTTCTGACAAAAGACAAGTTTGCAGTCACTTCTTGGGCACAGCCAGCTACCCAGAGGGAGCAAGTAGTTGAACCTGTGGGCTCAGGAACATAGTCACAGGGGACATCAAGCTCAATTGGCATAACATATTAAACATACTACACAAAACATTTTTTCCACTTCCTACTTTAGTGAGTACCAACTGGGATCTTAAAGCTTGCAAACAGAGTTCCCACAAGATGGTGGGCTAGGCAGAAGGACTGCACAGACCTTCTTCAACAAAGAAAAGGGAAACCAATTGACACAGACACAGAAGATAATCTTGGACCCCTGACACTTGAAGGGAAGGATACAGAAGTGGTCTAAACCCCAACTAGCAGAAGACTTTGTGTGAATATACCAAAAAAGGAGACATACAGAGCTGTGATCTGGCAGGGACCTGAGCACCCCTGACAGCACAGACGGTTTGGACATTCCCAAGTGGTGGGAGGATCTAGAAATTAACCTAAAAATCACCCTGCTAGCCAGGGACTGCACGGACTGTGCACAGTGACTGGGGAAAAAGCAGAGAAGGTGAAGAGAAAGTAACCCCAAGGACACTCCGGGCCTGCAAGACTGAAAAGGTACAACACTCTTCTTGTTACTACATCCTACACCCGCGTGGTGAATGGAGGTGTGGCAATCCACACTCCCACCTACCTTCTGGGCCCACAAGAACTCCATCACAGTCTGTTCTCAACTGGAGCCAGGGTGCCCTATGTAGTTCCTCCACCTATTTTTTAATTTTTATTTTCTTTTTAATTTTTTTTTTTTTCTTTTTCACTTTCTTTTTCCCAGTGATTAGTTTGCTTGTATTTGTCCATTTCAAACCAACTAATATTATTAATACCTTTGTCCTTTTGATTATTATTCTTAATATTCCCCTACCAGGTCCTAGTCTT
>NW_006921733.1:4183220-4194747 GCF_000298275.1 Orycteropus afer afer
GCTGCTTATGCACAGGGAGACAGCTCAAGGGGCAGGAGTGTATGGAGGGATGGACACTGGGAAGTGGTAACTATGGGAGGAAGTGGGAAGGGAGCTGTTTCATTGTGGTAAACTGTGGTCAATGACATGAGACAAAGTATATGTGAACTGCTGTATGGAAAGTGAATTTGGTCTGTAAATCTTCACCCAAATCACAGTAAATAATAATAAAAAAAGCTTGCAAAGAGCCATCTAGATGCAATGATGGCTCTCTCCTCATCCAGAACAAAGAAGAATGAAGAAAACCAAAGATTCATGGACACAATTAGTCCAAGCAACTGGTACACCATGCGATCCTCAGCCTATACAACTATGAGACCAAAGGAACTAGATGGTGCCCGGCTACCACAGTCAACCACTCGCAGGGGGATCTATGTAGGAGATCCTAGATAGAGAGGGAAAGCAATGTGGAATAAAACAAAATCATTTTGGGGAAAAAAAATGTGGGACCAGGTTTGCTGGTCTGATAAAGCCTGGTAGAACCATTGACACTAGGGCCCCTAGCTGCCCTTCATGTCTGGAATTGAATGCACACTTGTGCCTTCCAGCCAAACAAAGACAGGCATATGAATTGAACATTTATCTCATGTAGATACACCCCTTGGAGAGAACAATCATGGGATTGAATTGAATTGAACTGAATTGAAGGGCTGTTTATGCACAGGGAGACAGCTCAGGGGGCAGGAGTGCATTGAGTAATGGACACACAGAAGAGGTAACTATTGGGAGGAAGTGGGAGGGGAGCTGTTCCATTGTGGTAAATTGTAGTGAATCTCATGAGACAAAGTGTATGTGAACTGATGTATGGGATGTGAATTTGCTCCGTAAACTTTCACCCAAATCAGCAAAAATAAATAAATAAATAAATAAAAAATAGTGCTCTGCTTATCTGAAGTCTCTTTCATTTCCATATGAAGTTAGTAATTGGTTTTTTCCATGTCTTTTAAAAAAATTTGTTGGTATCTGGATTGGGATTGCATTAAATATGTAGATTGTTTTAGGTAGTACTGACATTTTCACAACATTCAGTCTACCTATCCATGAACAAGGTAGCTTCTTCCATTTATTTAGTGCCCATGTTATCCCTTGTAGTATTTTACTGTTTTCATTTAATAGGTCTTTTGTGTCTCTGGTAAGGTTTGTTCCTAAATATTTTATCTTTTTAGTAGCTATTTTAAATGGTATTGTTTCCCTTATTTCTTTATCAGAGGACTCTTTGTTGGTGTAGAGAAATCCAACTGATTTTTGTATGTTGACCTTGTATCCTGCCACTTTGTTGAACTTCCTTATTAGTTCCAGTAGGTTTTCTTGTTTGTTTGTTTGCTTTGTTTTGGTTGCTGTTTTTGAGTCTCTCGGGTTTTCTAATGTACAGGATCATATTGTCCGCAAATATAGTTTTACTTCCTCTTTGCTAATTTGTGTGCCTTTTATTTCTCTTTCTTACCTTATTGCCCTGGCCAGGACTTCCAATACAATGTTAAATAGAAGTGGCATCTCTGTCTAGTTCCCGTTCTTAATGGTTATGCCTCAAGTCTTTCTCCATTAATAATGAAGTTGACCATTGGCTTTGCATATATGCCCTTTATTATGTTGAGGATTTTCCTTTCTATTCCTATTTTGGTGAGAGTTCTGAACAGGAACGGGTGTTGGATTTTATAAAATGCCTTTTCTGAATCAATTGATATAATCATATAGCTCTTTTGATTTGTTTACGTGGGTGCATTACATTGATTGTTTTTCTGATGCAGAACTACCCTTGAATACCTGGTATGAATCCCACTTGGTCAAGATGTATTTTTTTTTATATGTTGTTGGATTCTGTTGGCTAGGATTTTGTTGGAGATTTTTGCAACTATGTTCATGAGGGATATTGGTCTGTAGTTTTCCTTTTTAGTGGTGTCTTTCCCTGGTTTTGGTATTAGTGTCATCTTGCTTTGTAAAATGAGTTTGGGAGTATTCCGTCTTTTTCTATGTTCTGGAATAGCTTGAGTAGTATAGGTGTAAGCTCTTCCTGAATATTTGATAAAATTCTCCAGTGGAGTCATGCAGATCAGGACTTTCCTTTGTGGGGAGTTTTTTTTTTTTTTTTTTTTTAATGACCTGTTCAATTTCTTCTTTTGTTATAGGTCTGTCTGTTCATGTATTCTATCTCTGAGTGGGATAATTTAAGTAGGTCTTGGAATTCTAGAACCTTGTCCATTTGTTCTAGGTTCTCAAATCTGTTTGAGTACAGTTGTTTAAAAATATTCTGTCAGTATCTTTTTTATTTTATCTGGTTCTGTTGTGATGACACCATTTTCATGTACTATTCTTGTAATATGCATCTTCTCTTTATTTTCCTTTGTTAGATTTGCCAATGGTTTGTCAATTTTGTTAATCTTTCCAAAGAACCAGCTTTTTGTTTTGTTGATTTTTCTTTTTGGTGGTTGGTTTCTGTTTCACTTATTTCTGCTCTGACCTTTATTATTTCCTTCCTTCTAGATACTGTAGGATTCTTTTGTTGTTCTTTTTCTAGTTGTTGCAGTTGTTGAATTAAAGTGTTGCTTTTGTTTCTTTCTTCTTTCTTGATGTATGCATTTATTGTTATAAACTGACCTCTGAGTATTCCTTTTGCTGTGTCCCATACTCGACGGCATACGGACAACAACAACAATGATAGGTTTTTGTATGATGTATCTTCATTCTCATTTGTTTCTAGGAATTTTTTATTTCATTTTTTATTTCTTCTATTACCCAGTAGTTTTTGAGCAGTGAATTGTTCAACTTCCATGTTTGATGTTTTTTCCTTGATTTTCCTATTATTAATTTCTAATTTTATAGCATTGCAGTCTGAGAAAATGTTTTGTAGTATTTCAATGTTTTTTAATTTATTGAGGCTTGTTTTATGTTCTAACATGTGATCTATTGTGGAGATGGATCCATGTGCACTGGAGAAGAATGTGAATTTGTTTTTGTTGGGTGGAATGCTTTGTATATGTCTATGAGGTCAAGTTGGTTGATTGTGTTTTTGAGTTCTGTATCTTTGTTGAGTTTTTTTCTAGTTGATCTGTCCCTCTTTTAAAGTGTGTGTTAAAGTCTCCTACTACTATTGTAGAGTTGTCTATTGTCCCTTTTAATTCAATTAATGTTTGCTTTATGCATTTTGGAAGCACTCTCATTGGGTGCATAAATATTTATTATTGTAATATCTTCTTTGTCAATTGACCCTTTCAGCATCATAATGTCCTTCTTTGTCTCCTATATTGTTTTTCACCTTAAAGTCTATTTTATCACAAATTAATATTACCACTCCTGCTTTCTTTTGGTTACTGTGGGCTTGGTATATATTTTTTCCACCCCTTAACTCTTAATTTGTTTTTATTTTTGTGTCTAAGTTAGGTCTCTTATAGGCAGCATATCGATGGGTCTTTTCTTATCCAGTCTGCCACTCTCTTTCTCTTGATTGATGCATTTAGTCCATTCATACTGAGTGTAACTAGTGATAGGTATGAATTGATTGCTGTCATTTTATTTATTTATTTATTTTTGTAGTGTTGTTGTTGTTTCCTTGGTCCATATATGTTTCTGTGCAGAGTTCAATTTGTCACCAAGTGCTTCCTGTCTTTTCTTCTTTATTGTTGATTTTGTGCTTATTAGACCCATATGTTTTCCTTCCTTCTGGATTTGCCTGGGGAGTTGTTAATTTTCTCTATGGTTACCTTGGGGTGAATTCTTGTCTTCACATTTTTAGAACAGTCTGCTCTATGAGGACATTGTCCTGTTTTCCTCTCCATTTGGAAGTTTGTACCTAGAACTTTTATTCTCTCTATTTGGTGAGTTGCTGTTGTTGTGTGCAGATTGGCTTCCTTGATTTTTAGCATACAGTGTTTTATGGTCTTATTTTGAGTTACTATTTCTGATTTGCTTTTAGTGTAGATGTCATATATCCTTATTTTGTTGTTCTCTTTTGTGGGTTGTCTATTGGAAGGACTTCCTTAAGCATTTCTCGTAGAGTTGGTCTGGTTTTCACAAAATCCCTTAATTTCTGTTTGTCGAGAATGTCTTGATTTTGCCCTCATATTTGATGGACTATTTGGCTGGATATGGGATTCTTGGTTGGAAGTTCTTTTCCTTCAATGTTTTATATATGCCATCCCATTGCTTTCTTGTCTGCATGGTTTCTGCTGAGTAATTGGAGCTGAGCCTAACTGTTTCATTATTATAAGTAATATTTCTTTTGTCCCGGGCAGCTGGCAAAATTTTTTCTTTGTCTTTGGTTTTGGAGAGTTTGATTATAATATGCCTCAGTATTTTTCTCTTGAGATCTATCCTGTATGGGGTTCTATGAGCTTCTTGGACAAATATATTTTCTTCCTTCATGATATGGGGGACATTTTCTGTTAATAGGTCTTCTACAATTTTCTCAGTGTTTTTTTTTTTTTCCATCCTCTTGTTCTGGAATTTCAGTGAGGTGTATGTTGTTTCTTTTTATGTCATCCCATATAACTCTTAGGCTCTTTTCATTTCTCTTTAATCTTTGTTCTGATTTTTCTTCATACAGGGTGGTCTCCAGGGATTTGTCTTCTAGTTGGGATATGCTTTCTTCAGCCAGTTCTACTCTTTTGTGCTTCCACTATATTGTATAATTCTGTAATTTTGGTATACATCTTCTGGATTTCTAACTGCTGTTTTGGTATGAGTTCTGATTGTGTATTAATCTTGATATTTTGTTCTTGAATGGTTTTTCTGAGTTCTTCCAGGGAACTGTCTGTGTTCTCCTTGTATCTGTTCTGTGTTTCCTTAGACTCTTGTAGAATTCTATAAACATACTTTCTAAATTCCTTCTTAGATAATTATATTGCCTCCTCTTCCTCCATGTTTAATGGGACTTTGTTTGGGATTTTACTTCTAATGTCTTATCCTTTTGGTTTGTTTGTTTGATTTGAAGTTGCCTGCTGTTTCCTGGACATTTTAAGGTTGTCTTTAACTGTTAGTTGTGTATTGATTTGTTTTGTCTTGGTTTTATGATTCAATATTTTGAAAAGGTGGAAATGATGTCTTTTATTTTTTGGCTATTAATTCAGGTATGCTGGGTTGCTGTGCAGTTTTCTTTGTAATGATGGAATCACTGTGTGAAATGTGGATACAGAATTCTGTTTGTTGTAAAGAGTGTTTAGGATTTGAGCCACAGGTATTATGGTGGCTGAATATGGTTTTTCTATTGGATGAAGCAGGGAAGAGGTGGAGGAAGTGGAAGAAGTAGGCAGAATGAAGAAAAGCTCCAAGGTTCCAGGAATGGTTTCTAGGGCTTGGAGGTAGCTGCTAATGCTGACGTTATACTGTTATTCACAGGCCCACAACTCAATTTCAGCAAAGACTCCAATTGTTAGGGGACAACAACTTTACTCCAGGTTCAGTCACATGCAAATACCCCACTGTTCAGGCCTTTCCATGCCAAAAAGCTGATTTACTATATCTGGGAACCAGAAAATATGATCTGCACTTCATGACAGGAGTTCCTCCCAGGGCCTACCTACTTGTGGTGTTAATGTTCTCTTGCTCAGTCTTCAGTGGTACTGGAGTCAGAGAAATCTCTACTCCTACCCAGCTGTTCCAAGTTTACTGATAAAAGCAAGTGCTGAAGGTGGATCTGTGGAGTGGTCGCAGGTTCTCTGGTGTGGTCCATTCTCTTCACTGGTCCAGGGAGGTCTCTGATGGCATTTCTCACCTGCTGGTAGGTGTTCTGCAGAGCAGGTTCACCTGCTTTTGTTATTTTTTTCCCCTTCCAGGTAATTGCACTGCCCTTTTTTTTTTTTCCTTTCTAATCCTAGTCCCCTGAGTTTGGCATACTCTGATTTAATAAGCTGTTCAGAGCACCACAATCCCCGTTTCAAACTGCTGCACCTAGTTTTTCCTCAGACTACTATGCTATGCTGACCTTGGGACTTACAATGGACTTAAGTTAATGGCCTGCATTGTGGCTTGTTAACATCAGACTGTGCCTTGTTACTTGTCAACCTTTGGCTTGACAGCCTCAGCAACCAGCAGCTGTCTGAGTGAAAAAAAAAGTGTCTAGCTTCGGTGGGCCAGGAACTAGAGGCAGAGTTGAAACCCAAGGCTGAGGGGCTTTCACCCAGCCCCTAGAGCTTCATACTTGAACTTGGACTTAAAGCCTCCAAATTGTAAGAATAAATTCCTGTTTGTTAAGGTCATTCCATTTGTGGTATATTCTTGTCAGAGCGGCACTAATTAACCAGAACAATACCAAATGTATTTAATTCATGTTTTCAATTTTTTAATGATAAATGCAAATGAATGAAGATAAATGTGTGTAGAAAGCTAACTTTTTAGTGAGTCAGAAAAGCATTGTCTAGATACAATCCTGAGAGTCAAAGTACCATAGAGTATAAGAGAATTTAAAAGTTATCTTTCCCTGCATCTATTCAAGTGCACATCAGCATGGGATTTTACAAAGCATGTCTGTGTTTCCACTGTGACTTATGATATTATTATCAGATTGTCTCATTGCTGCTGGTATCTGGATGTGCCTGGACTACTTCATACCACATCCTCATGACAAATATTAACAGTTGGGTCTGCAGACACAGCCATTGAATTTTTAAAATCAAGATATAATACATGAAATAATGTCATATGATTTTGTTAGAAATGAATAATTTGGGACAGTGTTTTTCCCTTGCTTTAAATTTTAAAAATGTTTTTGTCTTGTAATTATAATGTGTTCATGGATTGCACTAATTTATTGTACACATAATTATCTAGTATGGATGCATTTCTTCAAAACAAAATTCATTAGATCAACACTGTGTTAACAGGAAATAACATTAACCTCTGTCAATGAACCATGGTTAGGGACATTATTTTTGAATTACGTGCAGCTCTATGAAAACATCACAGTCTTTATTTCCAGTTGCAAAAAATTCAGAATTAGTTGCTAAAAACTCAAAGAATATCCTCAAAACAAAGTGTAACAAAATCTCATAAAATATCTAGATTTTTTTTGGTTAAGATCATCTTCATTCTGTCTTGGGCTGGGTATTCTCAGAGCAGGGCCTGAAGTGGAAATTCTCACCCAGTTGCTTCATCAAGGTATTCTCAGGGTAAAGAAGCAGAAGCCTGAATGGGTCTCAGCCCTGCCAGGTGCATGACAATCAGCTTCTCAACAGGCTTAGGCCAATTGCATCATTTAGTCCAAAGGTAGGAGCAGAAATCAAGAATTCATGTGATATGTGATAACTGTGTATGGCTTTCCTGTACAATTGGCTCAGAGATGAGTGTTGAATATTAGTCACTTGGAAGTAGCTTGCAGCTGGCCTGGTGACCCCTCTGAATTACACTGATACCACCTTGGGAAACAGATGACTTTATCACATGTTGTTCTTTTAGAAGCTCTTTCTGCACTGCTGCAGTGTGGGCAGTGTACCACCAAGAGTTCCAGAATTGTCCAGGCAACAGCACACAGAGATGTCCAGACTTCCAGCCTCTGCATGGCACACAGCAGAAGAAACTAAGAAAGAGGGGGAAGAGTGGAATGAGGAAACATGGAGAATTGTTTGACATAAAAAGAAAGAAAAATGATTTTTCTAGGTCCTTGGGTCATAGAAACCTTCTTTTATTTGTGGGCACACGTCCTTCCATCCCATGTACAGTATATACACAATAATGCTTCATTGTCTCCAGTGGGAAAGAATCTGAAGCCACTGTCCAGATGCTGTGGTCTAGAAGATCCACCCCCAACCCTAAGCAACATTATCCTGAGGATCATGCCAGCACCAGGTGCAAGAAAACATACAGGAGGAGCAGGCATTCCATACTTCACAAGGTCATGACACCTTCCTGGGGATGCCTGCCTTTTGCTTCCAATAATCCACAGACAGGAACTTTCAATAGGAACTTTAACAAAAGTATGCTTTATAAATTTCACAAAAATTTTAAACTTATGAATTTACATACCCCAGAATGTCTACACTTGGAAGCATTCATGTGATCAAATAATATTTTCCATTAACTCTTTATTGAGCACTGACTGGGTACAGCTCTGTATTGGTTTTATAAGTCATAAACAAGAAAAGCTGATTTGATCCATGGGGTTCTAAGGTGCAGCAAAAGCCTTTACTAGATGAAGAACCACTGGAAAGGAGGCCTTCTTTGAAGGATTCCTCTGCACCCAGTGCTGATTGGAATGACCAGGATGAAGCAAAGGAGATCAGTTAGGAAGCTATTTCAGCAGAGCTCCTGAGATGCTGATTGTGAGCAGTGGTGATTGAGGAGCTGGAGCATCCAGAGGATGCCTCACCACTGATGCTGACCTTGTTTGATAGAGATATTGTTTATCCCTCTCCTAATCATGTCAAAGGAGCAAAAGAGAAGTGCCCACAGTCCTGGGAAAAGTTCCAGAGAAGAAGCTGGGCTAAATGTCCCTCATTTTGACAACAGCAGGCATTAAATAAAGGGTGGGGTCTTAGATAATGCTATTTAATAACAGCATTCAACATTAATTAACAAGGGATAGATTGGCACTGAAAAATAAAGAGAGAATGGCACTGGAAGCTCCTCTTCTGTTTCCAACCACTAGGAATAGTGAACATCAAGGGGACTGATGTCACAGTAACCAGTGGAACCAGAGCCATTCCTCTACATCCTCTCCAGTGGAATGGAGAGCCAAAGAGCTCAGTTCCTTCCAAGAGATTGTTCTGTTACCCTCTGTCCCACCACTGTTTTACACTCCGTGGACAGATCCCAGTAACTGTTTCCCAGGGGTGTCTGCTTTACTCTCACACCCAAGGCAGCAAACAACTTACTGTCAGACTCAGGTGATTCCTGACCCAGACACAAAGAGGTCAAAGATTGGTTTTAAAAATAATTCCAGATTCTTCTATAAGCTGGATGTTACACTTTGCACTTTCCTAAACATCATTATTATTTTCTTAAGTCCTAAAACTTAAGAAAGGAGAGGCATAATCAGTTCCACTAGAAAAGTGAAAAGTCTGCAGAACTGAGAGGATTGCTGGTCTGAATGGAATTGTATGGTGCTGGTGGGTTAAAGGGAGCTCTGTGTCATAGTGCCTAAGGTACTTGACTGCTAACCAGAAGTCTGGCAGTTCAAATCTACCAGCCACTCCTCAGAAGGAAGATTGGGCAATCGACTTCTGTAGAGATACCACCTCAGAAATCCAAGGAGGGGTCCCAATGAGTCGGGATCTACTTGATGGCAGTGAGTTTGGTTTTGGTTTCGTGGGTAAAAAGTGGTTAATTCACTAATTACTTATTCCTTTATAACTATAGAAAGTTAGAAGAGAGTGACTTAAAACAGCCTGAGTGTGACTGCTTTCATTTTACAAATGAAGACTTTTCATTTGTATTGGACAAGTTTGTATTGCTGAGTGTTTTGAAATGGTTCTATAAGCTAATGTTTAATTAATATCTGCATTAATATTCTTATAAAGCATTGCCTTTATAATTAAGGGGTTAAATACTATTAGAGTATAATATCCTATTTATAGTTTGTGATGTCTTCAGGGCAAACCAGCAGTGATTTTGAAGAATTTGTGTGTATATCATGCGTCCCTTGCCCCCACCAAGTCACGAGGGATGCTATGGAGTGTCACAGGAAGGTGCTGCATACACAGTGGGCTTCAGTCACAGCTAAGAACCTCAAATTTAGGAGTCCCAATCTCCCTAGAGGCCCAGAAGGAAACTTATCCAAACTTTTCCCCAAAATATTTTATCTTATTATCCTTGTCACTATGCTTTCTGCCCTGGAGTGAAGGTTTGGATACGAGAAGTTGTGGAAGGAGCTGATGTTGACATCCAAGACTGTTCACTGCACAAAAGTCCTTGTAAAGGTAGCCCTGGACAAAGACTGACAAAAGATGAATAGAAACACTATGGAAATTTTCCCCTAAAAGGCATTATCTGGGGCCTATTAGGAATGCAAATTTCAGGAGCCCATTCAGACTCAATGAGTTGGAATCTCCAGAGACAAATTTAATGAGTCATTCAGGGAACTCTTGTGCACCCTGAGGTCTGAGAAACAATTACTCTATTTCACACACATTTGTTTCTACTTTACTAAATTTTAAGTGCAGCTGTGTCAGGTATACAAGTGCCATAGACAGTGTAGCTGCCATTGAAACCATATACACTGCTACCAGGACTTCTTTCTCACTACATAGTCCTTGAGCTAAATTTAAACAATGACCCCATGGGTGTGCAATCTCTCTTTTTCTTTTAATTTTGCAGAATTGTAACATAAAAAAAAAAAAAATGCAGATGACAGTTTTGACATTCACAAAAATGTAATTCTAATTAGTATGTTGATTATCTAAAAAGCCAGATGCCTAAATATCAGGAAAGGTCACATGGAAAAATTCTGAGTTTTAATCTTTCAATATTTTAATTTCACTGAATTAAAAGTGGTTTTATTGGGTTGCATTAAAGGTGCTTTTATTTAGTTATCTCCTTCCTTTCATCTCTTTAATGGTAACTAAAGAAATTAAAATCTCATCAAAGGAAGGAAAAACAAATTAGCCATGCTCTGTTCATACCAGGTTCCCTTCTTAGTAGCAAGCTGAGTTTTTTTTTTTTTTTCCCCCGAGTAGCAAATGCCTGATAATAAAACTTTTTACTTCTCCTTCTGAATGGAAAGTTTGCAGCAATATCGTCCTAAGGAAGAACACTCACTGAAATAAATGATCAAGAAGACATACTTGAAGAAAACTTCATTTAGGAATTGGTTTTAACAAAATTATTATTCTATCTTCACTTTGTTCTCAGTGTTTCATAGATTCCAGATTAGACTACCAATCAGGTTAAAGCAACATGGCAGTTAATTGAATTTCCCATGACCTAATTTGAAATTAAAATATTATCTACAATCTCTTGAGTTCAAATAGTTTGCCAATAGCGTTAAATTAGATGGGTGCTTATTTTTGGTTAAATAAATTCTAAGCCACACCAAAACTGGGTTAACTGAATACTTTCTCACAGTCCTCATCTTCACAACACCAAAAAAATAAGAATAAAAACTAATGGAGCAATAAATGTGAAAATTGAGATTCAATTTAAATTCATGATAGAACAATTTCCATTTTTGTGTTGTGTAAAGGGGCTCATCAGCCCCAGGGTTACAGGTGAGGAGAGACAACTCAGGGATGCCCAAAGTAGCAGGCCAGAAGAGCAGGAGAAAGGGGATTAAAAGCCAGGAAGCCAGGGAGAGGAGCAACAAGCCAAAGGGATTAGGTGAGGACAGGAAACTCAGACCTGCCCAAAGCAGCAGGCTGGAAAGCAGGAGAAAGGGGTTAAAAGCCAGGAACCCAGACAGAGGAGCAGTCAGCCCCAGGGACAACTCAGGGATGCCCAAAGCAGCAGGCCAGAAGAGCAGGAGAAAGGGGATTAAAAGCCAGGAAGCCAAACAGAGGTACAGTCAGCCACAGGGACCCAGGTGGGGGTGATACGAGAGGTCTCCAACAGCAAGACAAACTTGTCT
>NW_006921733.1:4197618-4226880 GCF_000298275.1 Orycteropus afer afer
GCGGGATCAGGCAGTGTTTCGTTCTGCTGTGCATGGGGTCGCTATGAGTCAGAAATGACTCAACGACACTTAACAAAAACAATAACAAAGGGGCCCTGGTTATATTAGTGATTCTGGAATGTTTCATCTCTTTGAATCTCAAGATTTTGTACATCTTGTAACTTCTTCTAATTGCTTGTTCCTTACAGTACATCAGTAGTAATTTGTTTTCCTTTCTGTTCCAACTTGAACTAACAGTTGAAATTTTAGGTTTCTCTAATTGGATCTTGTCTCCATAACACAATATAGGAACAGACAATGGAAAAGAAACTTAGATTTTAGTCATTTAATGAATTATTATTATCTTTTATAAGGCAAATAATCACATACTTTTTTTAAGTACAATTTTATATTTGTTGATTAATAAGCACAATAGACCCATCTGCTTTAGCATTCTCACATCACAGATTGTTATTTGCTAAAGCAAAAGCTACCTGAAGTTTTTTTTCCGGAATCCCACATTGGCATACATAGCAATTAAGTGTCAGTCTCTCATTCTTAAGCCATAATTCTATGAAGTATACTGTATCTACTGCTGCACCTTCATTTGGCAGAACAGATGGTGGGTTCAAAATACTCCTTTAACCACTGTGTCCACTTCAAATACAGATGGTCTAAATACATCTATTTAAAGAGAGTTAGAGCAGACTAAAAAACAAAATAAAACAAAACAAAAAGACCCATCTATGTTTTGGCTAAAAAAACAAATTTAAATATAAAGACTCAGGTTAAAAATAATGATATGAAGAAAAGGATTCCATTAACACTAATCAAAAGAAAGCCAGAATATCTGTATTATTTTTTACAAAGTGAATTTAGGAACAAGGAAAATTATCAGAAATAAAGAGGGATAATACTTAATGAAAAAGAGCTCTGGTGGTGTAGTGCCTAAGGCATTTGACTGCTAACCAGCCACTCCTCGGAAGGATGGGTGGGCAATCTACTTCTATAGTGACACTGCCTTGGAAACCCAAAGAGGGGTCACTATGAGTCGGATCAGACTTGACAGCAGTGGGTCTGTCTGTGTGACTTAATGAAAAAAGACTGAAAAATCCAAGAAGACATAGTAATCCTAAATGTTTCTGCATGTAAAAACAGAGCATCAAAAAAACATAAAGTAAAAATTGATAGAACTAAAAGGAGACATAGATAATATCAATTTGTAGCTGAAGTTATCAACATCCCTCTGTCAGTAATTGATAGATTCAGCAGACAGAAAATTGGTAAAGATATACTTGACCTGAACAGCATAATGAATCAACTTGATCTAACTCACACAATGGAATAATCTTTTCAACAAGAGCAGAATAAATATTCTTCTCAAGCTCATGTGGAACATTTACCAAGATAAACCACATTCACTGCCATAAAATACACATTAAAAATAAATTTAATATTACCCTAATGTTCATTGCGGCACTATTCACAAGAGCCAACAGATGAGAATAACGTAAATGTCTATCAAAAAATGGATGGAAAAACAAAGGGTGGTATATACATCAAATGGAGTATTGTTGTTAGGTGCCATTGACTTGCTTCTCACTCATAGTGAACCTATGTACAACAGAACAAAACACTGCCTGAACTTGAGACATCCTCAGAGTTCATCCATGTTATGCGGTGTTTTGCAGATTCTACATTAATCTTTAGGGTTGCATAGTATTCCATCCTGTTAATGTACCATAGTTTGGTTTTCCGTTCTTTTGTTGATGTGCTCCTAGATTGTTTCCATATTTTTGCTATTGTAAATAGTGCTGCAATGAACATAGGTGTGCATATATATGTTCTTCCCCTGGCTCTCACTTCTTTAGGTTATATACCTCATAACAGGATTTCTGGGTCAAATGGTATTTCTAATTCTAGCTTTTTAAGGAATTGTCATACTGCTTTCCGTAGTGGTTGGATCATTTGACAGTCCCACCAGGAGTGTATGAGAGTACAGTCTCTCCACATACACAATAGTGTTTGTTATTTTGTGTCTTGTTGAACTTTGCAATTAATGCTGGGGTGATATGGTATCTCATTTTTGTTTTGATTTGCATTTCTGTGACAGCTAATGATCATGAACGTATCTTAATGTATTTGTTGGTTGCCTGAATATCCTCTTTGGTGAAGTTCCTTGTCAGATATGTAATTATTGACAAGTATGAATTTGTTGCTGTCATTTTGCTATGTGCTTCTTCATGGTATTGATTTCTTTGTTCCATATAATTTTCTGTGATGAGCTCCTTTTGTTTACAAATTATGTTATCTTTCCTTCATGGCTGTTATTTTACTATTCACTAAATATTTGTCCTGGTCCTCTTATTTATTTTGATGTATAGGTTTATCCTTTTTCTTTGAGGTTACCCTGTGATTTATAATTTTCTTCCCAAGTTTAGAACAGTCCTTTCTATCTTGCAGTTGTTTTGACTTCCCTAGCATTTAAAAATTTTGTAACTACATATTTTTTTTCCCTCTTTTTTGCTTGTAGTTGTCCTCTTTGGTCAAATGATGTCTCTGGTTCCCTATTTACAATCTTGTACCTTATTTGCGTAGTGCCTAAAGCATTTGACTGCTGACGAGAAGACTGGAAGTTCAAACTCACCAGCCACTCCTCGGAAGGAAGATGGGGCAATCTACTTTGGTAGTGATACTGCCTCGGAAACCCAAGGAGGGGTCACTATAAATTATGCTTGATTGGGTTACTTGATTGGGTTACACTATGAGTCGGGTCCATCTTGACAGCACATAACAACAACAACAACAACAGGCGTATTTGCTTTGGATAGTTCTATCATTGGGTTGGTTTCTGGGTTATGTCATCATTTGTGTTAATGGTCAGGTTTTGTTTGCAGTTGTTGGTTCTCTGTCCAAAGGACACCCCTTAGTCTCTTGTAAGGTTGGTCTGGTTTTAACAAATCACCTTAATTTCTGCTTATCTGGAAATGTCCTAATTTCACCATCATATTTGAGGGACAGTTTTGCTGGATATATAATTCTGGATCAGAATGTTTTTCTTTTTCTGGGTTTTATACATCTCATCCCATTGTCTTCTTGTCTGCATGGTTTCTGACAAGAAATCAGAGCTTAGTCTTATTGGTTGTCCCTTATAGGTAACTTTTTGTTTTTCCCATGCTGCTTTCAGGATTCTTTCTTTGTCTTTGGTTTTGGTAAGTTGATATGTCTTGGTGATTTTCTTTGGGGTCTATCCTGCTTAGGGTTCATTGGACTTCTTGAATGGATATACTCTCATCTTTCATCATACCAGGAAAATTCTCTTTCAACAGATCTTCAACAGTTTTTCTGTGGTTTTATTTGTCTCTTCCTGTTCAGGAATTCCAATTACATGTAGGTTATTCTTTCTGATGGCATCCCACATGCTCCTTTAGCTTTCTTCATTTTGTTTTGATCTTTTTTCTGATTGATTCCTTCCCAAATAAATATTGAGGAATTTGCCTTCAATCTCTCTGTCTCCCATTGTTTCTATTCTACTCCCTTGTCCATTCAATGTGTTATCTATTTCTGAAAATTTATTATTAATCTTCTGGATATCTGTCTGTAGATTTTGTATCATTTCTAATTTTTCATTTACTTTATCATTTTGTTCTTGGATTGTCTTTCAAAATTGTTCTAGTATTTTCTCTGTGTTTCCCTCAATTTTGTCAGTGTTTTCCTTGATCTGTCTCTAAATCTGTTGAGGGTACCTAAATATAGTTCTTTTCAATTTCTTATCAGTGAGTTTCAGTGCTGCTTCCTTCTCAGGGATGTGTTTTGGGTCTGTATCCTGTTCCCTTGTTTCTCCTGATTTATCTTGCTTCTTTGTGTGAGCTCTGATGCTCTGTTGTTTCCAAGGCATTGTGATGTTTTTGTGTTTATATTTAATTGGTAATTGTATGTTGGAGTGACTTGCCCACGATTTTTGTTTTCTTTGCTTTGTTTGTATGTTATCTATGTAAGTAGGCTATTGTACTGTGGTCCTCTATTTCCTGGTTGGCAGCACTTATACACTTACCACCTGTCTCCTTACCCATTGTCAACTTCCTTGTACACATTCAAAATGGATGTACCTTCAGTCACTTTAAATATCCAAAATGGCCACTGCTTCTAAGCAATCAATAATTACTGTGCCCTTGATCTCTTTAGGATGTCTGGTGGAGTAGTGCCTAAGGCATTTGACTGTCAACCAGAAGGCTGGAGGTCAAAGCCACCAGCCACTCCTTGGAAGGAAGATTGGCAATCTACATCTGTAGTGATACTGCCTTGGAAACCCAAGGAAGGGTCACTATGAGTTGGGTCTGACTCAACAGTGGTGATTTTTCTGTCACTTTAAATATCCAAAATGGCTACCCCTTCCTTGTAAACATTCAAAATGACTGTGCTCTTGGTCACTTTAAATATCCAAAATGCTCACTGCCTCTAAACAATAAAAATGGCTGCATTCTTCCGGACAGCCAAAAGTCCACAGTTCAGGTTGTCTCTCTCCTTGCTGTTTCCCTTTATAGTCATAGGCCACCACTGCAGTCATCCCTGCAGCCTCTGGTGATCAGGGCTGATCTTTAGGTCTATTCTCAGGTCCCAATACCACTTGGAAATATTCAGGCTGTTGGTCCCATCAGAGTAGCTGACAATCCACTGCTCTAACCTTCTCTGTACTCACAGTTTTCATTCAGGTTTTTCCACTAGTTGCTGGCTAAACCGCTTCTGTACCCTTCTTTTCAAAGCTCAGGGCTCCTGAATTATCTTCTGTATCTCTGTCCATTGATTTCTCTTTTCTTTGTTGAAAAGGGTCTGTGTAGCTTGTCTGCCTATTCTGCTTTATTACTGGAAGTTCTCCCTTTTTCTTATTTTTTGATATGTACATTTATTCCTCTAAATTGACCTCTGATCACTGTGTTCCAAAAATGTTGGTATGTTGTGTTTAATTAATATTCTCATTTAATTGAAGGATTTTTTTTTTTAATTCAGTTTTTATTTCTTCTACTACCCAGTCATTTTCTTTTTCTTTTTAAATTTTATTATGATTTGGGTGAAAGTTTACAAAACAAATTAATCTTTCATACAGCAGTTCACATACACTTTATCTCATGACATTTACTGCAATTTCCCATAATGCAACAGCTGTCCTCCCACTTCCTCCCCATAGTTACCTTTTCCCTGTGTCTTTCGCTCCCATGCACTCCTGCCTCCCAAGCTGTCTCCCTGTGTGTACACAAGGAGTATATCTACGTAATGTAAATGTTCAGCTCATGTCTGTCTTTTGTTTGGCTGGAAGCCATAGGAGTGTGTTCCATTCCAGACTTCAAGGACAGCTAAGGGGCATAGTCTCAGGGGTTCCACCAGGCTCTATCAGACCAGCAAATCTGGTACTTTTATTTTCTTTTTTTAATGATTTTAAGTTTTGTCACACATTATTCTCCCACTCTACCCAGGATTTCCTACATAGATGTCCCTCTGAGTGGTTGACAGTGGCAGTGGGGCACCATCTATTTCTTCTGGTTTTGGTTATATAGGCTGAGGATTACATGGTGTACCAGTCCCTTGGACTAATTTTTCCCATTTGTCTTTGATTTTCTATATTGTTCTTTGTTCTGGATGAGGAGAGACCCATTGTTGCATTTACAGGGTCACTTGCAAGCTTTTAAGATCCCAGTTGTTACCTGCCAAAAAGTAGGATGTAGAACAATGTTTTCATGTAGTATGCTATACCAATTGAGCTTGATGTTCCCTGTGAGTATGGTCCCCAGCCCACAGGTCCAACTACCTTCTTCCTATGGGTAGCTGTCTGTGGCCAAGAAGTGACTACAACCTTATCCTCTGTCAGCTCTACTATATACCAGGGAATTCTTACAGAACTGTGGTGGTCAAGTTTGTGTGTCAGTTTGGCTAGGCCTGCTTGAGTGGCCAGGCAGCTGGATGTCGTATTCCCCATGATGAGACTAGCAATCAGCTCCATGGTGGAATCTACTGTGAGCAGCTGAGTAGCAGCTGCCTTTGGGTATGAGGTCTGCTTCCTGTATGTAAGAAACAGCTTTGGAAATAGTCTCTACCTTATGGCACTCTTGAACCCTTCATATAGCTGAGTCATTGTTCAGAAGCCTGCCATGCTCTATTGAGCTGGGGAGTTTTAATGGACTTGAATTAATGGCCTGCTATGTGGTTTGGTAACATTGGAACTGTGCCTTTTTACTTGTCAACCTTGGGCTTGTCAGTCTCAGCAGCCAGCAGCTGTCTGAGTGAAGAAAAGCCTCTAGCTTCAGTGGGCTGGGAGTGGGAGGCATAACTGAAGCCAAGGATGAGGGACTTTTACCAAGCCACTAGAGCCTGGCACTTTGATCTAGGACTTCTAGCCTCCCAAACTGTAAGAGAATAAATTCCTGTTTGATAAAGCCATCCCATTTATGGTATATTCTTGTCAGAGCTGAACTAGGTAACCAGAACAAGAACATACAAATACACTGTAGAAACATTGTCTTCCAACCCTATACATTCGCATGGGCACAATGCCCCATGTATAGACATACCTAACGGTTTTGTCTACCCATATATCCATCAATGGATATCAATGCTTGCCATCATACCCAGTCATTTTCAAGGAGGGTGTTATTCAGTTTCCATGTGTTTGTACTTTTTCCATTGATCTTCCTATGGTTGATTTCTAATTTGATAGCATTGTGATCTGAGAAGATGCTTTGGAGTATTTCAATGTTTTTAAATTTTAAGACTTGCTTTGTGGCTTAACATAAGATCTATATTGGAGAATGTTCCATGTGCACTGGAAAACAATGCATATTATGCTGTTATTGGGTGAAGTGCTCTATGTTGTTGTTATGTGCCGTCGAGTCAGACACAACTCATAGCGACTCCTCCTTGGGTTTCCGAGGCAGTATCACTACGGAAGTAGATTGCCCCATCTTCCTTCCGAGGAGTGTGGCTGGTGGGTTTGAACCGCCAACCTTCTGGTTAGCAGTCAAGTGCCTTAGCCACTATGCTACCAGAGCTCCCGAAGTGCTCTATAGATGTCCATAAGGTCAAGTTGGTGAATTGCATTGTCTAATTCTTTTGTGTCTTTGTTGAGTTTCTTTCCAATTTTATCTTTCATTGAAAGGGTATATTAAAGACTTCTACTATGACTGTGGAGTCATCTATTTGTCTTTTCAATTTTGTTAAAGTGTGATTTATGTATTTTGGAGCTCTTTCACTGGGTGCATAGATATCATGGTTATGTCCTCTTGTTCAATTGATCCTTTAATCATTGTCCTTCTTCATCTCTTATGGTGATTTTTGTCTTAAAGTCAATTTTATCAGAAATTAATATTTCCACTCCTGTTCTTTTATGTTTACCATTTGCTTGATATATCTTTTCCCAACCCTTGATTTTTAATCTATTTTTGTCTTCCCTCTAAGAAGAGTTTCTTGTAGACAGCATGTTTATGGGTTATGTTTTCTTATCCAGTCTGCAACTCTCCACTCTTGAGTCGTACATTTAATCCATTGGCATTCAGTGTAGTAATTATCAACAGGTATGACTTGATTGCTGTCATTTTGTTATATGTTTTTTCATGGTGTTCCCAATTTCTTTGTTTCATATCACTTTCTGTGCGAGCTCATGTTTATTTATTTATTGTGATTTGGGTGAAAGTTTACAGAGCAAATTCACTTTCCATAAAGCAGTTCACATACACTTTGTCTCATGACATTGACTACAATTTACCACAATTTAATAGCTCCCCTCCCACTTCTTCCCCATAGTTACCTCTTCCCTGTGTTCTTCCCTCCATGCACTTCTGCCCCCTGCGCTATGTCCCTGTGCATACACAGCCCTTCTATTCTGTCATGATTGTTTTCTCCAAGGAGTGTATGTACCTAGTGTTACTGTTTACCTCATATGCCTGACTTTTGTTTGGCTGAAGCCACAGGTGTGGGTTTCATTTCAGACCTGAAGGGCATCTAGGGGCTATAGTCTCAGAGGTTCCACCAGGATTCTGAGCTTGCTTGGTTTATGAATTGTGTTATCACTTCCTTCATTGCTGTGGTTTTGGTATTTGTTAAACATTTTTGCTGGTCCTCTTTTTTATTTTGATGTGAAGGTCTATACTTTTTCTTTGAGACTACCCTGTGATTTATATTTTTCTTCTCAAGTTTTGAACAGTCTGTTCTATCTTGCAATTGTCTTGACTTTCTCTCCATCTAAAATTTCTGTAACTACACTATTTCTTCCCCCTTTTTGGTTTGTAGTTGTCCCCACTTGTCAATTGATGTCTCTGGTTCTTTGTTTACTATCTTGTAGGCTGATTTACTTTGGATATTTCCATAACTGAAAATAACTGGGTTATGTCATCATGTGTGTTAATGGTTGGTTGTTGTTTGCTGTTGTTGGTTCCCTATCCAAAGGACTCCCTTTAGCATGTCTTGTAAGGTTGGTCTGATTTTAAACAAATTCCTTTTATTTCTGCTTATCTGGAGATGTTCTAATTTCACCATCATATTTGAGGGACACTTTTGCTGGGTATATCATTCTTGGTTGGAATTTTTTTTTTTTTTTCCTTTCAGGGTTTTATAAATCCCATCCCATTGTCTTTTTGCTTGCAGGGTTTCTGCCAAGAAATCAGAGCTTAGTCTTATCGGTTGCCCCTTGTAGGTACTTTTTGTTTTTTCCCATGCTGCTTTCAGGATTCTTTCTTTGTCTTTGGTTTTGATGAGTTTTATGATAGATCGTGGTGATTTTCTTTTATGGTCTATCCTGTTTGGGGTTCATTGGACTTTCTGAGTGGATATATTCTTGTCTGTCATCATATCAGGGAAATTCTCTTCCAATAAAGCTTCAACAATTTCTCTGTAGTTATATTGTCCCTTCCTGTTCTGGAATTCCAATTACATGTATGTTATTCCTTTTTTATGGTATCCCAAATGAGCCTTAGGCTTTCCTCTTTTTGTTTGATCTTTTTTTTTTTCTGATTGATCCCTTTCCAAAGAAGTATTGAAGTGTTTGTCTTCAATCTCACTAATTCTGTCTTCCATTGATTCTATTCCACTCCTTTGTCCATCCCATGTTATCTATTTCTGAGAATTTTATATTAATCTAGATTTATATCAGTAGAGTTTCTATCATTTCCAGTTCTTCATTTCTTTTGTCATTTTTTTCTTGTGTTCTCTTCCAAAATTGTTCTCGGTTTTTTTCTGTGTGTTCTTCCATTTTGCCAGTGTTTTCCTTGATCTGACTCTCAATCAATTGAAGGTACCTGAATATAATTCCTTTGAATTCCTCATCAAGGAGTTCTAATGTTGCTTATTCCTCGAGGATGTGTTCTGGGTCTGTATCCTGGTCTTTTGTTTCTCCTGCTTTATCTTGGTTCTTTGTATGGACTGGGATGTCTGTTGTTTCTAAGACATTGTGTCATTTTTGTGTTCATATTTAGTTGGTGATTGCATGTTGGAGTGATTTACCCACAATTTTTGTTTTCTTTCTTTTTTGGGGGGTTGTGTATCTGAGTAAGCAGAGTACTGTGCTCCTCTATTCACTAGTTGGCAGCACTTATGCACTCACCACCTGTTTGCTTTTAATTTTCATCCTCCCTTGTATCTGTGCTGTATTTGCCAAGTGGAGCCTATTCTTAGGTCCATGGAACTTGAATGAGAATGCTTCTACTTAAACTATGCAGAATGGCCACCACTTGTAAACATTCAAAATGGCTGTACCCTTCAGACAGATGAAAGTCCACAGCTCAGTTTGTCTCCTCCTTTGCTGTTTCCCTTTTCAGTCATCAGCCACCTGTGCAGTAGCCCATATAGCCCTTGGTGAGTAAGGCTGATTTTTAGGTTAATTTTAAGTCCTAACACCACTTGGAACTATTCAAGCTGTGCATGCTGGGAGGAAAGCTGACTGTCCACAGCTCCATTTGTCTCCTTACTCACTGTTTTCATACAGGTTCTTCTACTACTTCGTGTTTAATCCACTTATGTGTCCTTCTTTTCAAAGCTAAAGGTTCCAGTATTATCTTCTCTGTCTGTGTTAATTGGTTTCCATTTTCTTTGCTGAAGAGGGTCTGAGTAGCTTGTGTGCCAAGTTTGCCATCTTACTGGAAGTCCTGGAAGAGTTTCAAGGCACTGTTTTAGTTATCTGGTTTTTATGGATAGAACATGTGCCCAAAATATATGTCAAATCCATAATTCTACCAATGCTCTCTTCAGGGCAATCTAGAACCTAATTATGAAGCACATAAAATTCCCCCAGATTTTATGCATTACCCAATTGTAAAATCACATCCACATTTTAGGCATATGATAGAGCAACACCCCACTCTTTAGTGCCAAATTCTGTTTTCATTATTTGGTTCTGCTGTAAAAGAAATACAACAAGTGAGTGGCTTTAACAAGTAGACATTTATTTTCTCACAGTTTAGGAGGCTAGAAGTCCAAATTCATGGTACTGGACTTAGGAAAGTCTTTCTCTATTAGCTTGGAGGAAGGTCTTTATCTCTCCTTTGAGCTTCTGTTCCTCAGTAATGTGCATGTGACATGACATATATCTCCCTCCATCTCTACTTGTCTCTCTTTAACTAATCTGCTCTTTTATATATTGAGAGATTAATATAAGACACACCTTACACTAATAATGTCTCATTATCATTAAAAGAATAAATCCTGTATGGAATTATAATCACAGGTATGCTGGTTAGGATTTGCAATACATATGCTTTTGGAGCTACAGTTCAATGCATAATAGGTGCTTAGTCATAAAAGCTTAGATTATCTTGAAGATATTGTTAGTAGAATTATGATATCAAAGGCAATTCTGGTGAGGGTTCAGAAAGAAGTGAGGCAGAGAAAATCTCTGTCATCTTAGAGAATACATATGGTGGAATCAACATAATGTTGCTAGAAATGTTTACATTATACTTAAAAAGGTGATACTTTGAAAGTAAATGATGAATGTGATTAGAAAATGGAGGAAGGACACTTTGTCTGAATTCAGTTCAAATGTTTGGTGGAAGGTAGGACTTGTAAGTGCAAAACTAGGATATTTGGCTGAGGAGATTTCTTAGCAAGATCTTAATGGAGCAGTGTGGTTACACTTTGCTGCTTATAGTAAAATGTGAAAGGAAAAAGAAGAAATTAAAAATGAAATTTGCAAAATGAAAACAAAACAAAACTTTGGAAAAAAATTTTTTACAAACTAGGGATGCATGTTCTAGAATTTTCACCAAGGTGATGGTCACACAATCTTTTGTTAAAGAGGTTAAGCCTGTGACTGATCTAACCAACTACCACAGCAGTAAACCCATCAATTGAGACTCAAATATAGTAATGTAAGGAAAGCTGTCCACCTCTTGGAATTCTACAGGTAGGAAATAGGCCAAAGGAGTTACATCTATCTGTTGTATTTCAAGAAAAGAATACAAACCGTGGGGCAGTTCAGAAATCCATAGAACTGTTGGAGGGAACATGGGAAATAGGGCTACTCAGGTTTCAAAAAGTGATGCCATAGTCGCTTAGGTTTCAAAGTGTAGAACCACAGCCTCCTAGGTTTCAAAGTGTAGAGCCATAGCCTCCTAGTTTTCAAAAAGTCTGATCTTCACCAACTCAGTTTGCAATTCAGTTGGGCTGTCATTAATGTGCTTTAAGAGGATGGGGTCACTACCCAAAGCTAAGGGGCTTGGGCTGCCATGCTATTTTGGAAATCTCAACTCCTATACCTATGCTTATAATCTCTTTTGGGAATTTCTTTTCTTTGTTATGTCTGTGAGACAATATTAGTATAGGATGAGACTTGAAATCTCTTTTGAGATATAAAAGGAGCAGATCAAGGTAGATAGATGTTTGGCAACATGAAGATCATGAAAGAGTCATTGAACAGAAGATTAAAAGAGATGAGGACCTTCGTCCAGAGCCAACAGACATGGAAGCCTTCCTCTAGAGCTAACACCCTGAATTCAGACTTCCAGCTTTCTAAACTATGAGAAAATAAAATTCTGTTTGTTAAAGCCAACATTTGTGGTATTTCAAGGTTGTGGGAGATCCTACTATGTGCCATAAATTGTGCATAGTTAAAGATTTCTCTGCTGTGTTTCACTTGGCATGTATATTCATATGATTAGCTTTTACATGGATGAGATTTAGAACAGCAAGAACAAGAGTGAACTTTGGAACAAGATAAGTTATAGCAGACATTTGAGAAGCCTTCTAATTGTACAAAGAAAGCCACCTATTGGCTTAAATACCAATCTCATCAGCACCTGCAATGCAAACTTTTCTGAACAAGTTGTTTGTTTTCTTCCATGCAAGACTGAAAAATAACCTTTGGGATACAAATAACATTACTGAAATTTAGTGTTTAAAAACAACTCAAACCAGGAATACCCCCTCTATCAATAAAACACCATGTTCCGAAAGTTGTGCATAGTTGAAGATTTTCTCTTTTTCCTTCTGTGAATCTCTGGAAAAATATATTTATATCATTAGCTTTAAGTGGTTGATCTTTTGAATAGCAATAACAATAGCGAGCTTTGAGACAAGATGGGAAAAGGAGTTCTAAGAGGGTAGGAAATAGTGATTTAATATGTCTCAAATCAGCCTCATTGAAAAGGTTTCATGGTCTAGCCCACAGATTCATAAAAAAAAAACTTAGCAACAAACTTCTATAGATAGCTTTCCATGTATCAAACATGGAAACTTGTGCTTATTTAAAGCAGAAAGTTGGAGAAAGTTTGGCCAGAAGTATTTTCTAGGTCATTCAATTTCACATCATGGCTTGCTTTTCAGTATTTCTTCTTCAGTCTTCTTGTTCATTGTTTAGCTCTTACATGCATATGAGGCACTTGAAAATACCAGGGCTTGGGTTAGGCTCATCCTTTTCTTCAAAGAGATATCTTTGCCTTTCAGCACTTGTAAGAGGTCTTTCAAAGCAGATTTCCCCAATGCAATACGTCTTTTGATTTTTTGACTGCTGCTTCTATTGGTGTTGATTGTAGAACCAAGTAATATGAAGTCTTTGACAACTTCAATCTTTTCTCTATGTATCTCGGTGCTGTGTATTAGTCCAGTTGTGAGGATTTTTGTTTTCTTTATGTTGAGGTGTAATCCATGCTGTAGACAGTAGTCTTTAATTTTCATCACTAAGTGCTCTAAATCCTCCCCACTTTCAGCAAGCAAAGATGTGTCATCTATGTATCACAGGTTGTTAATGAATCTTCCTCCAATCCTGATGACATTTTCTTCTTCATATAGCCCAGCTTCTCAGATTATTGTTCAGCATGGAAGTTGAATAAGTATGGTGAAAGGACACAACCCTGACACACTCCCTGCTGATTTTAAACTATGCAGTGTCCCCTTTTTGTGTTAGAATGACAGCCTCCTGGTCCATGTACAGATTCCTCATGAGTACGATTAAGTGTTCTGGAATTCCATTCTTCTCAAAGTTATACATAACTTGTTATGATCCACACAATCAAATGCTTTTGCAGAGTCAATAAAACATAAGTAAACATCATTCTGGTATTCTTTTCTTTGAACCAAGTTTCATCTGACATCATCTATGATATCCTTTGCTCCACATCCCCTTCTGATTCCAGCTTGCATTTCTGGAAGGTCTCTGTCGATAGACTGCTACAACTGTTTTTGAATTATCTATAATGAGATTTTACTTGTGTGTGATATCAATAATACTGTTTGATAATTTCCACATTCTGTGGGATCACCTTTCTTTGGAATGTGTGCAAATCTGGATCTCTTCCAGTCACTTGGCCAGGTAGCTAGCTGTCTTCCAAATCTCTTGACATAGACAAGTGAGTGCTTCCAGTGGAGCGTCCATTTGTTGAAACATCTCAATGGGTGTTCTGTCAATTTCTGGAGCCTTGTTTTTCACCAATTCCTTCATTGAATCTCTGACTTCTTCCTTCAATACCCTTGCTTCTTGATCATATGCCATATCCTGAAATGGACGATCATCTACTTATTATTTTTGGTATAGTGACTCTGTATTCCATCCCTCTTCTTTTGATGTTTCCTGCATCATTCAACATATTACTCATAGAATCTTTCAATATGCAATTTGAGGCTTAAATTTTTTCCTCAGTTCTTTCACCTTGAGAAAAGCTGAGTGTTTTCTTCCCTTTTCGTTTTCTAACTCCAACTCTTGGCACATTTTATTATAATAATTGACTTTGACTTTGGGCTGCTCTTTGAAATGTTCTGTTCAGCTTTTTTATCCTGTCAATTCTCCCATTTGTTTTATCTACTCTCTGTTCTAGAGCAAGGTTCAGCATCTCCTTAGGCATCCACTTTGGTATTTTCTTCCTTTCCTGTCTTTTTAATGACTTTTTCCATTCTTCATGTATGACATTCTTGATGTGATCCCACAATTCTTCTGGTTTTCAGTCACTGATGTTCAATGCATCAACTCTACCTTTTAGATGAACTCTAAATTCAGGAGGGATGAAATCAAGGTCATATTTTGGCTCCCATGGAGTTGTTTTAATTATCTTCAGTTTCAACTTGAACTTAAATATAAGCATTTGATGGTCTGTTCCAAACTCAGCACTTAGCCCTGTTTTGGCTGAAGATATTGAACTTCTCCATCACCTCTTTTCACAGATGTAGTCAGTGTGATTCCTGTATACTCTATCTGGTGAAGTACAAGTGTATAGCCACTGTTTTTGTTGTTGAAAAGGGTATTTGCAATGAATAAGTTGTTGGTCTTGAAAAATTCTATCATGTGAACTCCAGCATCATTTCTATCATCAGGGAAAATTTTCCAACTGGGGTGATTCTTGTTTCCAACTTTTGCATTCCAATCACCAGTGATAAATAACACATCAAGATTACACGTTCACTCGATTTCACATTGCAGAAGTTGGTAAAAATCTTTAATTTCTTCATCTTTGGCTTTGGTGGTTGGTGCATAAACTTGAGCAATAGAAATATTAACTTGTCTTCCTTGTAGGCATATAAATATTATCCTGTCACTGACAGCATTGTATTTTAGGCTAGATCTTGAAACATTCTTTGTGATGATGAATGCCATGCCATTCCTCTTCAATTTGTTATTACTGGCATAGTAGATCATATGTTTATCTGATTCAAAATGGCCAAAACCAGCCTATTTCAGCTCACTAACGACTAGGATATTGATCTTTATTCATTACATTTCACTTTGGAAAACTTCCAATTTTCCTAGATTCATACTTCATACATTCCATGTTCCAATTATTAATGGATATTTGCAGCTTCTTATCTTGAGTTGTGCCACATCAGTAAAAGGAGGTCCTGAAACCTTTATTCCATCCACATCATCAAGGTTGGCTTTATCCTGAGGAGACTGCTTTTTCCTAGTCATATTTTGAATGCCTTCTTACCTGAGGGCCTCATCCTCTGGCACTGTATCAGACAATGCTTCCGGTCTATTTTTCAGCAATATATCAGACAGTGTTTCACCACTATTCATAAGGTTTTACTGCCCAATGCTTTGAGAAGTGAATGATCTCTTCTTTCTTCTGAGTCTGGCTTAGGCTGGAAGCTCCCCTGAAACCTGTCCACCACAGCTAACCCTATTGGCACTTGAAAAATTGGTGGCACAATCTCCAGCCTCACAGCAACACACAAGCCACCACAAGATGACAAACTGACAGACAATTTTGTCTCCCTTAGTTCTTCCAAACTGCTCCATTGCCACTTTCTGGCATTCCCTATTAGTTCCAGCCTACCAAAAGCTGTCTGCTGCCACCTCCCAGGTTTCTCTACCAGTTCCAGCCCTCACAAAAGGTGAATCCCTTCTTTCAGCATTTAAATTTGATTCTTTAAAATTAATAAATAAAATTCTTCTTTTTCAACTTTGGCATTAAATGATTGGATGTTCTATACCACTCAAGTAAGAAAATCTTTCTAGCTTTTCCTCATGAGTTTGTATGTTCTGTGGATTTCTTTAACTCAAAATGCTCATGTGGCTTTGAGACCCTCCAACAAGGTTATGTTCAGTTGATCAATGAATAATCAAGACAATACTAATTTGGACTTCTGGAAAGATAATGGAATAGGCAGAGAAGATAACAGACCATATTCAACAAAGAAAAAAGAAATCAATTTACAGAGATACAGAAGATAATCCTGGAAGGCTTGGCTTTGAAAGGAAGGACACAGAAGCAGATTAGCCACCAACTAGTGGAAAAACCTGAATGAAAACTGTGAGTACAGAGATGGACAGAGCTTCAGACTGTCAGTTACTCTAATGGCATCAACAGCCTGAATATTTCCAAGTGGTGTTGGGACCTGAGAAGTGACCTAAAGATCAACCTTGGTCATCAAGGGCTGCAGGGATGACAGTGCTGGTGGCCTATGCCTAGGAAGGGAAACAGGAAGGAAGGAGATGACCTAAGCTGTGGACTTTGGGCTCTCCATAGGGCACAGCCATTTTGATTGTTTAAAAGTGGTGGTCATGTGGGATACTTAAAGTGACTGAGGGTGCAGCCATTAGGAATGTTTACAAACAGTGGTCATTTTGAATATTTGAAATGACAGCATTCTCATTCAAATTCCAGGGACCTAAAAATAAGCTCCATTTGCCAAGGATGGCAGAGACATATGGGAGGCTGACAATGGGAAATGAGACAGGTGGTGAATGTATAAGTGCTGGCAACTAAACAATAGAGGAGCACAGTACTCTGCTTGTGTAATAGCATCCAAACAAACAAACAAATGAAAATTATTGGTAAATCACTCCAACATACAATCACCAATTAAATATAAACTCAAAAATGTCACAATGTTTCAGAGAAAACAGAGCTTCACATTTCACACAAAGAAGCAAGATAAAGCAATTGAAACAAGGGACCAGGATACAGACCCAGAACATATCCAGAGGAAGAAGCAGCATTGGAACTCCCTGATAAGGAATTCAAAAAAATTATATTTAGATACCTTCAACAGATTGAGAGACAGATCAAGGAATACACTGACAAAATTGAGAAGAGCACAGAGAAAACCCTAGAACAATTTTGAAAGACAATACAAGAACAAAATAACAAAATAAATAAAAATTAGAAATGATAAGAAGTCTACAGATAGAAATGCAGATTAATTTTCTAAATTTTCTGAAATACAAAACACACTGAATGGGTAAGAAAAAAAAAAAAAAGAAAAAACTCACTGCCATCGAGTCAGATCTGACTCATAGAAAACTCTCCTTGGGTTTCTGAGTCAGTGTCCCCATGGAAATAGATTGTCAATCCTTCCCTTCTGAGGAATGGCTAGTGAGTTTGAACTGTCAGCTTTTTAGTTAGCAGTAAAATGCCTTAGGCACTATGCTACCAGACTTCCCAATGGAAGTATTGATGTATTTGTCTTCAATCTCATGAATTCTGTCTCCCATTGAAGAATCATAAATAGTCACCTCAAAATTTTTATAAAAAGCACAAATATTCAGCAAAGAGTAAAACGATAGCACGGAAGAAAGTGGTGACACAATTCATAAAAAAAATGAGCTCAGCTTTATATGGAGGAAAGCATATACGGAGCATTATATGGAAAACATTATATGAAGGAAAGCAATCAGTAACACCATGAAAAAGCACATAACAAAATGACAGCAACTAATTCAAAGTTGTCAATAATTACACTGAATGCCATTGGGTTAAATGCACCACTTAAGAGACAGAGAGTTACAGACTGGATAAGAAAATATAACTCATCAATATGCTGTCTACAAGAGACACACATTAGAGAGAAGACAAAACTAGACTAAAAATCAAAGGTTGGAAAAAGATCTATCAAGCAAATGGCAACCAAAAAAGAGCAAGAATGGAAATACTAATTTCTGAAAAAAATGATTTTAAGAAAAAAACCAGCATACGAGACAAGGAAGGACATTATATAATGATTAAAGGATCAATTGAACAAGAAGATATAACCATAATAAATATCTATGCACCCAATGAAAGGACCCCCAAGTACATAAATCACACTTTAACAGTAGTGAAAAGACAAATAGATTATTCCACAGTCATACTAGGAGACTTTACTACACCACTTTCAATGAAAGATAGAACAACTGGAAAGAAACTCAACAAAGATGCAGAAGAGCTAAACAATACAATCCACCACCTTGAACTTCTAGATATCTACAGATCACTTCACCCAAGAGTAGCACAAAATACATTATTTTCCAGTGTCCATGGAGCATTCTCCGATAGACCACAAAGCAAGCCTCAATAAATTTTTTAAAAATTGAAATATTGCAAAGCATCTTCTCAGATCACAACGCTATCAAATTAGAAATCAACAATAGGATGATGAACCGAAAAAGATCAAATATATGGAAACAGAATAACACCTTCTTTGCAAACGAGTAGGAAATAGAAGAAATAAAAATGAATATAAAAATTCCTTGAATCAAACAAGAATGGAAACAAAATATACCAAAATCTTTGTGACACAGCAAAAGCAGTGATTAGAGTCCAACTTATAGCAATAAATGCACACTTCACAAAAGAAGAAAGAGCCAAAATCAACACCTTAACCCAACATATCCAACAGTTAGAAAAAGAGCAGCAAAAAAAAGTCTGCAGTCACCAGAAGAAAAGAAATAATAAAGTATGAGCAGAAATCAATGAAACAGAAAAGAGAAAGACAATAAAAAAAAAACAACAAGACTAGAAGTTGGTTCTTTGAAAAGATTAATAAAATTGATAAACCACTGGCAAAATTAATAAAGGAAAAGAGGGAGGGAATACAAATAACACAAAGAAGAAACAAAATGGGCAAAATCACAACAGAACTAACTGAAATAAAAAGGATAATATCAAGATACTATGAAGAACTGTACTCCAAAAAAATTGAAAACCTAGAAGAAAGGGACAGACTTCTAGAAACACACTATTTACCTAAACTACCAGAGGCTGAGGTAGAAAATTTAAACATACCCATAAAAAAAAGAAGAAATCATACAGGTCATAAAAAAAATTACCAACAAACAAAGAAAGAAAAAGCCGTGACTCAGCAACATTCAAAAATCAATTAGATTGCTCTATACCAGCAAAGAGATTGCTGAAAAGAAAATAAGGAAATCAATACCATTTACAATAGCTACCAAAAAATAAAATACTTGGAAATAAATCTCACTAGGGCTACAAAATACCCGTATAAAGAAAATTACAAAACACTACTTCAAGAAATCATAAGAGATCTACATAAGTGGAAGAATATACCATGCTCATGGATAGGAAGATTGAACATTTTTAAAATGTCAATACTACCCAAAGCAATCTATACACTCAATGCAATCCCAATCCAGATTCCACATAGACCAGTGAAACAGAATTGAGAACAAGAAATAGATCCATCTACCTATGGTCAGCTGATTTTTTACAAAGGACTGAAATCCATTAAATGGACAAGAGGTGGCCTCTAACAAATCCATACCTCACATCACACCTAAACTAATTCCAGATGAATTAAAAACTTAAATGTGAAACCTAAAACTGTAAGGTACCTCAAGGAAAAATTAGGAGCAAATTTAAGGGCCCTGATTTATGGCCTAAAGAGACTGTCAAGCATAATCCAAAACGCACAAACAGAATTAAATTTCTAAAAATTAAATTTTTATGTGCTCCAAAAGACTTCTCCGAAAGAGTAAAAAGAACCTTCAGATTGGGAAAAAAATATATATATTTGACAATGACATATCAGACAAGGGATTTATCCTAGAATTTATAGAAAACTCCAACACCTCAACAACAAAAAGATTACTAATCCAATTAAAAAAATGGGCAGAAGACATGAATAGACACTTCACCAAAGAGGATGATCAGACAGCCAGTAAATACATGAAGAAATGCTCATGATCATTAGTCATCAGAGAAATGGAAATCAAAATAAAAATATGATACTATCTCAACCCAGCACTAGTGGCAAAGTTCAACAAGACAGAAAACAAGTGCTGGTGAGGATGTGGAGAGATTGGGACTCTCGTACACTGCTGGTGGGACTGTAAAATGATGAAACTAATGTGGAAGGCAGTATGGAGATTCCTTTAAAAGCTGGAATTTGAAATACCATTTGACCCAGCAATCCCATTACTAGATATACATCCTAAAGAACTGAGATCCAGGACAAGAACAGATACATGCACACTTATGTTCATCATAGCACTATTTACAATAGCAAAAAGATGGAACAACCTACATGTCCATCAACAGAAGAATGGATAACCAAACTATGGTGCATATACACAATAGAATACTATTTAACAGTAAAGGATAATGTAGAATCTGTAAAACACCCCATAACATGGATGGACTTGGACATTATGCTGAGTGAAATAAGGTAATCAGTGTAGGACAAATATAGTATTAGTTCATTATTGTAAAAAATCAAGGAAAGGTTTGTATATGGAAGGAAACTTTCTTTGTTGGTTACCAGGGGTGAGAAGGGAGGGAAGGGAACATTGCAAAAAAAAAAAAAAAAAATGCATTTACTCATGTGCATGTATTTCACTGTACAAACATTATTTTTCAATAAAATGTATTTTTTTAAAGCAATACTAATTTGCCCAGGGACAATTGGGGGTACCCTGAATATAGTACCAAAATCCCTTCACCTTTTCTCTAATTTGGAAGCAACATCTCCCTTGTAGGTAATGATTAAATAAGATATTACTAAGCCCTCAAAGCTCTGGTAGCTCTGCCAAGAGCTCTGGTAGCATAGTGGCTAAGGCACTTGACTGCTAACCAGAAGGCTGGCGGTTCAAACCCACCAGCCACTCCTCGGAAGGAAGGTTGGGCAATCCTACTTCCGTAGTGATACTGCCTCGGAAACCCAAGGAGGGGTCGCTATGAGTCGGGGCCGGCTCGACGGCATATAACAACAACAACAACAAGCCCTCAAAGAGGGGGCAGTTGTGGCTCAGTGGTAGAATTCTCATTTTATATGGGGAAGACCTAGATTTAATTCCCAGTCAATGAATCTCATGTGCAGCCACCACCAATCTGTCAGTAGATGTTTGTGTGTTACTATGCTGCTGAATAAGTTTCAGCAGAGCTTCTACTCTGAAGAATTAGAAAGAAAGGCCTAGAGATGTACTAACAATAATCAGCCAATAAAAGCATTCAATTACAATGAACTGATCCACAATTTATTATGTAGGACCAGATAATTTATTTGACAAAAACTAAGAACAAGGCTTCCAAGAAAAAACCTTAGGAAAAGGCTCCCTTCTGATACAGGCACATGTGAACTCACAATGCTTAAGACCTTAACAGTGTAGCTCAAAGATTTATTGCATTGCGAAAGGGGTAACTTCTCATTCTAAAAAGATCTCAATATACTTATTTGTTTGTTTAATTTTTGTAGTGATTTGAGTGAAATTTTACAGAGCTAATTCATCTTCCATACAGCAGTTTACACACATTTTGTTTCATGACATTGGCTGCAATCCCCACAATGTAATAGCTCTCTTCTTACTTCCTCCCTGTAGTTACCTCTTCTCTGTGTCCTTGTTTTCTATGCATTCCTGCCCCCTGAGCTATCTCTCTGTGCAAATACTACCCTTTTTTCTCCCATGATTGATCATTCTAAGGAGTGTACCTACCTGGTGTAAATGTTCACCCTATATGCTGGTCTATTGTTTGGCTGGAAGCCATGGGAATGAGGCCTGAAGGGTAAATAGGAGCCACAATTTTGAGGATCTCACCAGGCTCTTTAAGACCAGTAAATCAGTCTTTTTTATGATTTGGAGTTTTGTTCCACTCTGTTCTCCC
Source organism: Orycteropus afer afer (assembly GCF_000298275.1). Classification (NCBI taxonomy): domain Eukaryota; kingdom Metazoa; phylum Chordata; class Mammalia; order Tubulidentata; family Orycteropodidae; genus Orycteropus; species Orycteropus afer. The sequence goes on from NW_006921733.1 coordinate 4,219,383, forward strand.
ACTCTATCCAGGATCTCTTGCACTGATCCCTTTCTGAGTGTTGACAATGGTAGCTAGGCACCATCTAGTTCTTCTGGTTTCATGATCATATAGGCTGCATGGTCCTAGAGTCCTTGGGACTATTTTTTTCTGTGTATCTTCATTCTTCTATGCTCCAGACAAGGAGAGACAAATTTTTGCATCTAGATGACTGCTTGTAAGCTTTTAAGACCCCAGTCACTATACACTGAAGTAGGATGTAGAAAATGTTTATGTGTGGTATGTTATGCTGGGAGCTCTGGTAGTGTAGTGCCTAAGACACTTGACTGCTAACAAGAAGGCTGGCAGTTCAAACCCACCAGCCACTCCTTGGAAGGAAGGTTGGGCAATCTGCTTTAGTGATGATACTGCCTCAGAAGCACAAGGAGGGGTCGCTATGAGTTGGGTCCAACTCGATGGCACATAACAAGAACAACAATGTTATGCTAGTTGAGCTTGATGTCCCCCTGACAATGGTCCTGAGCCCACTCAATATATTTCTTCAGAATGCCCTGTTTCAAACATGGATGCTCTTGGAAAAATAGAAGATTCCAGTCTACCCAGAGATGCCTCGGAAAAAAAGTCTGGCAGTCTACTTCTAAAAAATCAGCCATTGAAAAACCTACTCTGACACACTGGGGTCACTGTGAGTCAGAATTACCTCAAGAGTAATTTTTTTTTAATATTTGTTGAATGAATTTTAAAAATACCACTGTAAAGTTTAAAAAAGAATTTTCTGAAATTTAGTGTGACTGAAAAATTCTCAGTACTGAATTACTGGAAGCATATGATGAATATATTTTGGATAGAAACAAATCATGACATATTTCTAAGTATGAAAAAAAGCTAAATAATTAGGTATTTAAATGTGAACTTGTGACCAAGAACATTTTTTTTTTTGTTGTTAATCCCCGAGTATACGTGAAGGGGATATTTGCCAGTGTGTATATATCTGGAATTGTCACACTTTAAGTCTTCTTTATCCAACATAGAAGAAAAATACTTCCCTTAATGTTTTCCTAAGAGAGAGCTCCAGGCAATGAAAAAGGGCAGCTTAAAGGTCCCTTTCAAACCACCCATAAGCATCATAGTTCACCTGCAGAAAGCAAAAGTCTCTTTAGAGATTTTATCAGGAAGTGGTTCACTACACAGAAGTGGATACCTGTTCAGTTGATGAATTGACTGAAGGGGCAGGCTGTAGGCTGGGCTCCAGGGGATTCTCTAAATAAAATGACTTTGATTCAGAGAAAGTTACTGCCTCTGAAGCCATATAATGCTGTGTCCCAATCACCCCCACAATACAAACTAGGGGTCAGCATGCCACAGACACATAAAGGCCTGCTTTTTTTTTTTTTTTTTTTCCTCACTCAGGAAGTGGGAAGGGCTATGGAGATCCAGCACCTGCAGAAAGCCTGGCTTCCATGACTTTGACTGCAGTGGCATCAACTACTCAGTACCAAAGTCTGGCCTCTGCCATGAATTTTTTTCAAATGTTGTGCAAACTCATTTGATCTGCCAAGACTACTTAACATCCTACATCCTAGGTGTAAGGAAGTCTAAGAAACATAGTTTTAGATTTTTCAACTTCCTCAAGTAGAAAGCAGGTGGAATGGGTGGTGCAAACTAGTTCACAGCATCCACTGTCTACCCTAGTCCTTCTGAGGCAGATATGTGAGATGCTCAGTGGGAGCTGCAGTGCTCAGAACTGGAGAAGTGGGGTGGGAGAAGGGAGCATGTAAAAACACCATCAAAAGCTTCCCAGCTCTATCCTGCAGCCCTGTGTTCACAGAGCTTCAGAGCAGTGGGCTGGGCTGGGTTTAGACCAAAATTCCATGATTATCCAAAGTGCCCACTTGGTGAGTGTCCAGTGCCAGCTTGGGGCTCACACCTGTCCAGTCTCTTTCTCCTTTTCTATGTAACAAATGTGGAACTGATAGATCACAGATAGTAATTACTGATTGAGTTATAGATGCTGTTGTAAGGACTTGGAGACTGAATAAAAAGAATTTCACACTTGCTAGTGAATAGAGATAGCAGGCATGCTAGCAACTATCTGAAATGACAGAATGGCAATGTTTTATTCTCTCATATACAAAGAAACTCAACTTTTTAAAAGTATTTAATGTTAAACTACTTTCTCATATCATTTGTATACATTTTTATAGCTGAATTTCTTATTTGGTTTGACATATTTTAATTGATAGATGGCATGTGAGAAGTTAATTCTATGACATAAATTACCCTACAATAGAGACAATTAGTAAATAATGAAAATTAGATATAAACATTTTTTGACTAATAAGCTTTGGCTTTTCAAATCTTCTTCGAGAAGAGTGATAACAATTTTTAAAAGAGAAACAAATACTCAGTAAATAATTTTCCAAACGGCACAAGTAAGTAGGAAACTGAAGTTCATTTTCAGTTGAGTTATAACTAGAAACTCAATCTCTGGTCCTCCAAAGTATGTAGAGCATTATCCAGGCACCCAATAAGTACATAGGAAGATTATGAGCCTTCCTGAAGAGAATCTTGAGTTTATGCAGAGACACAGCTCAGCTAGGATCTATTGTTTCAGTTATGGACAATGTTGAATTTTACCTGAATCCTGTGAACCTAGAAAACATCAATAGTTGAAAAATCTCTTTTCACAAAACTGCCAATTTAAAAATATCCATCCTTCCAATATGAATTCTCGGAAGGAAGATGGGGCAATCTACTTCGGTAGTGATACTGCCTAGGAATCCCAAGGAGGGGTCGCTATGAGTCAGGTCTGACTCAACGGCACATAACAACAACAACAACAACAATATGAATTAGATAAGATTGATGCACCCTCTCCTGTTTACCTATGTTAAGATCAGACACAGACCTTCCAAATCCCCCTTCTTTGACTTACATATGATTAGCTGAACTACTTGCCTCCACTGATCAGTCAGAAACAAAATGCTTGTAAACCAAATTTTAGTTGACCTTTCTCCTTACCCCAAAGTCCTTGAACTTTGGTCGAACCAGCCTGCTAAGTCAGAGGCATACTAGGTTAGGATATAAGGGCCCATCTTGGAGAATAGGCTGGCCTTAGCATAAAACATTCTCTGATTTACTATCTGATTATGTTACCACTGTGGTCCCACTTCCCAGTGCCTGGGCTTTTTTCTTTTTCTTTTTTTCCTAGTCTTGTTTACTTTAGTGTCTATTAAAACAAAACAAAACAAAACAACACAAAAAAACTCATTTTGCTTAACTCTTGGGATATTTGCTTGTTTTATGATCAGAGCATTCTCCATGTTGCAGTTGACCTCTCTCCCTGTTGGAATTGTCCCTTCCCCCTTGCAATAGTCTTTCTTTCTAAATCAATCCACTTATGATCGAAGTGAATATTTGTTTCATATTTTTTTTTCTTCAGACTGAGAACAAAATGTTTTCCTGAGCTTCATTTCATTTTGGGAAATTCACTCTCATTTGTGAGCTGTGTCTTTGTTTGTGCTTGTCTGTCTATTGACTCTATATTATCTGGGCCTCTTTCCTTTGTAGTTAGTGCTTTCCTTGCTCTGTAGGGAATGTTAGGACTTAAAATGTGCTGGTCACATATCAAAATAGCTTTTATTCCAATGTGATCTCAACCGTTAAACAAGAACTTGAGCACCCAGTGATAATTAAAAGAACCTTGTTCTTGCCATATTCAGTGAAATCAACAAATGATTATCTCACTTCTCACACATTTCTCTTCAGCTCATCCCTCATCATGCTGATTCTTTTGCTCTTATCTACCTCCTCACCCAATGCCCTATTTTGTAGTTTTCTCTCTAGCATTGGACAGTTCATAATGGCTGCTTAACACCTGAACTTCCCCTCATGTTGAGGAAATTCCCTACCTTATGCACATTGCTGAGTGGCAGGACTTACCCCAATGTATATCCTTCAGAAGCTGGATTCTCCAAGGACTTCATTTTGGCATTCTTTGAACACAGGCTCTGAGCATCTCCAATACCCAAAGTCTGAATTAGGAGCAGGGAGGCTGGGAAACAGGGTGAGCTGACAGCATTGGAGGTTGTTGGAGAAGGCGGAGATATCCAGTTTCTGCTCATTGGTGTTACTGTCCACATCCAGTGCCCAAGGCTCGACCACCTGGTTTGGAAGAGGGCCTTGGTCAAGAAGATCCAAGTCTGGTTCTCTATTCCTCCTGGAGAAAATTATTTTCAGCGTATACTCAAGAATTTTCAAAGAAGAAGTGATCTATTAACACAAACTCTTTCCAAATTGTATAACTGAAGCATCACATAAGACCAACTTTATGACTTCTAATTCCTGGCCTTCAACTTAATTGAAAATTATCTCCCCCCAAACTTAAAAATACGCATTCATTGGAAATCATTATTTTACATGAATTATGCTAATTTATGTAAACTAAAGTGCATTCTTAGTAGAGTGGTGTGGCCCCTGTGCCAGATGCAAGAGCATCACTTGGGAGGGAGCTTGTTAGAAATTGAAATGCTTGGTTCCATCCCAGATTTATTGAAGCAGAAATTTCAAGGTTGGGCCCAGTGGTCTATGACTTCACAAATCCTTCATGTGAGTCTGATGTATGGTAAAGTTCGACAATCACTGGTTAAGAGAAAAGTTAATTCAAGTTGAACTAGCAAAAAAAACTAGCTACAAAAACTTTAATGAAGAATATCAACATTTCAGCCCATAACTATATTACCCCACACTACTAGTGTGGCATCACAATGCTTCCTTTGTCTATCTAGAAATCAGAATTATTAAACACCCATGTGGTAGGAAATGTGTTCTTATCACATGCAGGACTATATTATTGATTAAAAAACCTTGTTTATTAATTATTCACTAGGCCAGATACACTGAAGTGACACTCTAGGATGATCTTTCTGTACATAATCCTAACACACTTAAGCACATGTCTTAAAGTGGAACAAGGTTTCCAGTGCTTGTCAGTGGAAATGCAGCTTCTGGTCGCCATTGGTTGGCCCTGATTTCAGTGATTACTCCACTTCCCTCCCTGAACTCTGCACACCCTTGAGTGTACCTTATTAGCTGAGTCATTAGTTCATTAGTAGATTCATTAGTTCGCACATGAAAATGAATAAGGTGCCAATTAATTTCTTCAGCAGAAATATTTTTTCAAGTATAAAAAATTTGCCACCCTTTCGACTGGGTTTGGAGACCATACAAGAGAAAACTAAGTTTAAAATATTATGACTGATTCACTTCATGTTATTAACAATAGGGCCTAAGGGAATTATTGGGACACCTGATGAATGTATTTTATTTATTCATTTATTTATCCAAATATCATACAATACTACCTAGTTATGCATAGCAACTAAGTACACATTAATTTGGACATTTCAAATTTAAAACACAATGGTTAGGAAGGTCCTGGGATCAGATACCCACTTTACTGCATTGGATCAACTAATTTTGGGCAAGGATACCTCTCTAACTTTTTAAGATATGCTCTGTAAATGGAAGTAATCATCATTTCTATCACACAGTGTTGTCACCTGGTAACATCTTTCCAGGGCTCAGCCAGGCCTAACACATCTCAAGTGCTTCACAGAGTCAGTTGTGGCTCTCCCATAGAGTATTATCTTCTATATCACGTCTGGTTAGAAGACAAGTAGGGGATGTCTCCAGGAGCTGTCCTGGCAATGAATTCTGCATATGTTTTAAAAATGGGGTGCTTAAATATGTGTATTAGATGATAGCAACAGGTTGCTGAAGCTTTCCTCTCATCCATGTATGTCTTGACACTTGAACTTTCATCTGTTTTAAAGAAAACAGCAAATAGGAATAAAATCTACATAAAATTGGTGAAGGAAATTTGAGTTAGAAGCTAGGATGTGATCTGGAGAAAAGAAATGCTCATGAGAAGAGAGAGTACCAGATTGCAACTCAGAAATCTTGGGTTCCTCACAATGTGGTTTCAGAATAAGACAGTGAAACTCCTTGGGCCTCGTTTCAATTCTACATAAAATTAGCAGGCAAGATGATTTCTAAGATTTTTTCTTTATATATATTAATCTAAATAATTCTTAAGTACCCTGAGTATTTTCTCTCCTTTTCAATCTAAGTTCTAGTATAAAACAACTTTGGATTCTTCACTTAGACAGTATCTTTCTTGGTGTGCTTTTCTGGCTTGGCTTTTATGATGAGATGCATTTGAAAGGAAAGTATTAACAAAAATTTATAAATGCCTTATTAACTTAGAACCTCCTCTCTTTATCCTTTAATTCAAATTAAAATGGTTTTACAACATTTACTGTATCAGTGAAACTTTTTCAACAGAAAGTGTCAATCAATTTGTTAAATTTAGGTGAATTAGTGCTGTACCAGCACAGTCACTAATCCTTTCAGTTTGGTGTTACAAAATTCTTAACTTCTTTAAAAGTACAGAAACCTAAATCCTGTTGTGAGTTATTAAAGAAAGGGTCATTTCAAAGAGTTTGACAAAAACAAAATTTTTCACTACATGAGGTATAAAGTACAGATACATGTTCTGTGGTTAAATTAATAAAACATGACTTTTTTTTGTGTGTAGAGCAAGATGCTATGCAGGTAGGAAGCCAGTCTCTCTGCCACCACATCTACTTTAATAAACACTCCTGCTGCTTATCCAAAAGAAAAAGGAAAAAAAAAAAACAAAACTTATGTAACCCAGGCATTTCAAGATCTTAACAAAAAGAATTCTATTTTAGTAATGGGACTTATCATGATAAACTTGTCTAGTGCATCATTTATGGAACTTTTATTAAGTGTGGGGGAATGATATGTGTGTTGCTATGGGAGATGGTACCAAATACAGATATGGTGGGAGCAATAGCATTATAGAAGACAATGGCATATTGAAAATGCTTACAAGCTCATAATTAAAGATTATATTCCACATCCTAGTTTGGAATAATGTTTGGAGTCTTAAAAGCTTGCAAGTGGCCAGCTAAGATAAAACTATTAGTCTCTGCACATCAACAGCAAAAGAGAAAGAAGGAAACTAAAGACTCAAGGAAGAAACTTGTCAACAGGACTAATGGTCCATACAACCAAAGCCTCATCCACCATGAGACCAGAACTAGATGGGGTTAGCTACCATTATAGACTGTTCTGATTAGGGCCACAGCAGATGGATTCTGATAGCATAGGAGAAGAACACAGACCAGAACCTCAAATACTTAAAAAAAAAAAAAAAAAAGTATACTTACTGGACCAGTTAAGTCTGGAGGACTTTCCAAGCCTATTGTCCTGAAATTCTCTTTAAACCTTGTTCTGCATTTAGTCCCTGTGGTCACCTTTTAGCTAAATAAAGAATATTACCCATGAGTACCATTCTCATTAAAAAAATAATAATCCATATGAAAGAAAATGCTCAACAATTACTTTAAAATGAAAATGAGAAGATATTGGGGCAGGGAAACTAGATTAATGAATTGTGTAAACCTTCACTGAAAACACAATAAAGTATTAT
>NW_006921733.1:4226980-4254696 GCF_000298275.1 Orycteropus afer afer
AGAGACTTCTACATAAGATATTTTGAAGTACTAGTAAGCAATCTTTTGGCATCAGGAAAATAGTGAAGTGATCAAATGAGTGCATCTATAGTAAGAAATAAATGAGTGTTCCAAATATTAGGAAAAAAAAATTGCTGGAAAAGGGCATAATGCTTGGTAAAGTTCAGGGCCAGTGAAAAGAGGGAAATCCCTAATGAGATGCATTGCTACAGCAGCTGCAGCAATGAACTCAAATGTATTAACAATCATGAAGATGACCCAGCACCTGTGAGCAATTCATTTTGTTATACCTTGAGTTGGAACTAACCCAATGGCAACTAACATCAAAAACAACAAATATTGGGAAACTAAAACCAAAGCAAACTCACTGCCATTGAGGCAGATCTGACTCAAAGCAACCCCTCCTTGGGTTTCTGAGGCAGTATCACTATGGAAGTAGATTACCCAATTTTCCTTCCAAGGAGTGGCTGTTGGTTTTGAACCGCCAGCCTTCTGGTTAGCAGTCAAATGCCTTAGGCACTACACTGACAGAGCTCCTGATAATAACCAGATTACAAATTCAAACCTCTGATCAGAACGCATGTAAGCTTACCTGAACTAAAGTTCTTTCATTGCCTCTCAAGGATCATTGTTGGGTCCAGGCTGACTCTGCCAGATTACAGGTAGAAGGCTTTCTGGAGAAATCTCTGGGGGAGGGGGACCAAATATTCTCCTCTGCCCTAGTGAGCATGGACCAGACATGGAATGGTGTGCCTGGCTGAATATCTAGGAAAATGCAACAGAGAAACTGGGTCCAAGTTCTGTTTGGCATGGCTCACAGAACCATAGATTCAGGCTGAGGCAAGAAAAGAAGCTCAATTTGGAAGGCCAACATGAAGGAACACCCAGGGCTGCTGTTGCCAGGGGAATTCAACAGGGCTCCAAGTTACTTTCATCTTTAAACTTCCTGTAGAAAAATAAATAAATAAATAAAGGAGGAAAGGAAAAGGGGCATCCAAGTGTGAACCTCTGAGGAGAGGGTGGGTAAAGTGCAAAACAGCTCTCTTAAAAAGTGCTGGTCCAGAGGAGCTCAAACATTCTTCTTTCTGCACATGAGAGCCCCTCTGACAAATGAAAAAGTTCTTTAAGTGTAATGCTTGCGAGGTCAGCAAATAACAGTATAAACTTGCTATGCTTGCTTCTAAGATATCAAGAGAAGTTGAAAAAAAAAAAAATATATATATATATATATAGTAACACAAATAGACAATCCATGCAAGAACAATGCTATACTCATGCACTAGATGCCTGAGACCCTGATCCTGAGAAAGTTCCCCCTAAGTTAAATCAGCCTTTCTCTCCTAAGGAATTTTCCTTCCAAGGAGTGGCTGTTGGTTTTGAATGCCAGAATTCCCTACACAGGAAGAGTCAACTTAATCTTCCCTCCTTCTACTGAGGAGCCCTGCATTAATAACCAAGGACAAGTCCTGCTTTCCCTATCCATCCTGTTCCTTTGGCATCCAGGAAAAGGGTAGGGGACTCTCACCGAAAGCCAATGCCTGATATTGTTCTTTTGCTTTTCCTTTTCTGTGTGAAAGGGACTAGTAGTGCTGCCTCTGGGCAGAAGCAATGGGCAGTCTATCTGGGGAAAGAAAACTAAGAAGCCACTTAAAGCAGGCCACCCTGGCTTTTGCCAGTGATGGGGCCACTATATTGCAGGGGCCACACATTTTGGTGCCAATCTGATTCAGAAATAAGGAGGTTCTTATCACCTGTCATGAGTAGAGCCAATCACCACAGTAGACTGAAGTGAAAAAATAAAAGATTTATTGAGTATTGGTACCCTAAGAGACAGAGATAATCACTTCCTTAAAATGTCTGCCTCTCCAAGTAAAGGAGTAAACATGATTATATAGGGAGTTGAGAAGGGGGTTGAAGATCTCTTGGATTGCCAGGAATATCTTTGTTCCTTTTTATTTCTGTTGCTCCAGACTCAGTGTTTCTCTTTTCAGGGTCATCTTTCCATGTAAAGTACAGTTCTTGGCTAAAACCAGCCATGGGTTAGGGTCACACTCAAAAGAATGTATAAGCATAAAAAAAAAAAAAAAAAAAAAAAAGTTACCTACAAGGGGCAACCAATAAGACTAAGCTCGGATTTCTCAACAGAAATGATGCAGGCGAGAAAACAGTGGGATAGTATATATAAAACACTGAAAGAGAAAAATTTCCAACCAAGAATTATGTACTTATCAAAATTGTCCCTCACATATGATGGTGAAATTAGGACATTTCCAGATAAGCAGAAATTAAGGGAATTTGTTAAAACCAGACCAACCTTAAAAGAGATGCTAAAGTGAGCCCTCTGGACAGAGAAGCAACAACCAACAACAACTGACCATTAACACCCATGAGGATATAACACAGAAACCAGCCCAGCTATGGAAGTATCCAAAGTAAACAAGCCTACAAGATTGTAAACAGGGAACATCAACCAACAAGTGAGGATAACTACCAACCAAAAAGAGGGGAATAAAATCTGTGTCGTTACAGAACTTCTAGATGGTAGGGAAGTCAAGACAACTACAAGATGGAACAGACTGTTCTAAACTTGGAAAGAAAACTATAAATCACAGGGTAACCACAAAGAAAAATGATAAACTTTCACATCAAAATAAAAAAAAGGACCAGCATAAATATTTATCAAATACTAGAACAATAGCAATGAAAGAAGTGATAACACGTTTTACAAACAAATTGAGCTCAGCATAGAAAATTATATGGCACAAAGAAATCAACACAATGAAAAAGCACATGACAAAAATGACAGCAACAAACTCCTATTTGCTGATAATTACATATCTGGCAAGGGACTTATCTCTAAGATTTGTGGAGGACTCCAACGCCTCAACACCAAAGGTATTAACAATCCAATTGAGAAATGGGCAGAAGACATGAATAGACAGTTCACTAAGGAGGACATGGACATTCAGGTGGTCAGCTAGTACATGAAAAGATGCTCATTGGCCATCAGAGAGATGCAAATCAAAACAACAATGAGATATAGCGTCTCACCCCAGCACTGATGGCAAGGTTCAATGAGACAGAAAATAACAAATTCTGGTGGGGATGTGGAGAGATTGGGACTCTTACACACTGCTTGTGTGACTGTGAAGTGACACAACCACTGTGGAAAGCAATATGGCAATTCCTTAGAAAGTTGGAATTGGATATACCATTGGACCCAGCAATCCCATTATTAGGTATATATCCTAGAGAGGTGAGAGCCAGGATAGGAACAGATACATACACACTCATGTTCATCACAGCACTATTTACAATAGCAAAAAGATGGAAACAACCTATGTGCCCATCAGCTGAAGAGCGGATGACCAAACTATGGTACATGCACGTACTGGAATGCTATACAGCACTAAAGAATAATGTAGAGTCTGCAAAACACAGCAAAATATGGATGAACTTGGAGGACATTATGCTGAGTGAAATAAGTCAATCACAGAAGGACAAATATAGTATTAGTCATTGTTGTGGAGGTTCAAGGAAAGGTTTATATATGGAGGAAACTTTCTTCATTGGTTGCCAGGGGTGGGAGGGAAGGGAGGGCACTCAAAAAAAAAAAAAAAAAGCATTGACCTATGTAACTTTAGTTTTGTGTATTTCACTGTACATAAATTATCTTTCAATTGTTGTTGTTGTTGTTATGTGCCGTCGAGTCAGCCCTGACTCATAGCAACCCCTCCTTGGGTTTCCGAGGCAGTATCACTACAGAAGTAGGATTTCCCAACCTTCCTTCTGAGGAGTGGCTGGTGTGTTTGAACCGCCAGCCTTCTGGTTAGCAGTCAAGTGCCTTAGCCACTATGCTACCAGAGTAAATAAATCAGTGTCTCTGAAGAAGTCAGCTATTCTATTTATTCAATAGGAAAGAGAAGGAATGAAAAATAGTAAGTTAGTCATTATAATTAATGTCTGTTTTAGTCATGGCTGCTAGTTTGTCAACATTCTGCAATTTTCACCAAGGAACCTCATTGGCTGTTTACAATATTCATGTGAAAGCTGGACAATGAATAAGGAAGACTAAAGAAGAATTGAGGCTTTTGAGTTGTGGTGTTGGAGAAGAATATTAAAAGTACCAAGGACAGCCAGAAGAACTAACAATTGTGTCCTGGAAGAAGTGAGAATTACCTGACTTCATCTCACCTACTTTGATCATATTATCAGAATGGGTCATTCCATGGAGAAAGATATCATATTTGGTAAAGTGGAAGTTCAGTGAAAAAGGCGAAGATCCTCAAAGAGATGGATTGGCACAGTGACTGCAATGATGGGCCCAGATATAGCAGGGATTGTGAGGATGATGCATGACTGGGAAGTTTTTAATCTGTTGTACATAGGGTCATTATGAGTCAGAGTTTACTTGACTGCACCTAACGACAAAGGACTACTGGAACCTCAAAGGCTTATAAGACCCAAAGAGGTGTGGTTAGTTTGTATACTTAGATAGCCATCCCTGCTGGAGTCTATTGAATGATGTCATGCAAAATCTGGTCTCCAATGGAAGCTATGTGTGAATGCTTCTTGATCTCAGAAGGGCTACCCAACTGCAAATTGGCCTCCATCTTAAAGGGTCTTTGCATTTTGCATATCCTGACACTCTCAGCCATGGATCCTGTGAGTTTTCAGAATCAGCTTCCATTTTCTCTCATCAGTATGCTTTTTACATCCAGTCTCTTCTAGGAACTCTGTCATATTCAGTGAGTCCCAAAATAGCTGCTCTTACATCTCTTTCATCTCCTTGTAGAAACAACTCTTATTTCTCTTTTTCCCATATTTAAGAAACATAAAAGCCACCCAGTGGAACAAAAGTATTTGAGACCTCTTTTTATTATTATTATTATTATTGTTATTTGGGTGAAAATTTACAGAGCAAATACACTTTCCATACAGTAGATCACATACACTTTGTCTCATGACATTGACCACAATTTAGCACAATGCAACATCTCCTCTCCCACTTCCTCCCTATAGGTCCCTCTTCCCTGTGACCATCCCTCCATGCACTCCTACCCCCTGAGCTGTCTCCCTGTGCCTGAGCAGCCCTTCTTTCTCTCTTGCTTGTTCTCTCCAAGTGAGACCTTTAAAAAAGAAAAAATATGTTTTAGTGGTGAAAGTTTACATAGAAAAGTAGGTTCCTAGTTAACAATTTTTTTTCCAGATTGTTCTGCAACAATAGTTACAATTTTCACAATGTGTCAACAATCTCATTATTTCCATTCTGTTTGTTCTGTTTCCATTTATCCAGCTTTTCTGCCTCTCCAAATCTTCTCATCTTTGATTTTAGGCAAATGTTGACTACTTTGTTTCTTATAGTTGATTGTTTAAAAGAGCACAGTCTTCACAGTTGACCCTATTTATTTTATAAGTCAATATATTATTTGTATATTCCAGAAGTGGCTTGAATTCCAAGTTAAAAAGGAATCTTAGGGTGATATTCTTGGAGGGTCCCTCTAGTCTCTCTCATTCCAGTAAGTCATGTCTTTTTTTAGGAATTTGAGTTTTGTTCTATATTTTTTTCTCCCATTCTATCTGGAACCTTCCATTGTGTCAGAACAGTTGGTAGAAGTAGTTGGGCACCATCTGGTTCTTCGAGTCTCAGGCTAGGAGAGGGCATAGTTCTTGCGGGCTATTAATCATTATTTGAGATTTTTGTGATTGCTGAAGTACATTTAAGAATGTGTAGGTCCCTCTTTGTAGAAGTGGAGCTAAAATTAACCTTCCTATGTGTCACGTTGTGTATGTGCACAGTCTGTACACTTAAAAGCAGAAGAGGTAATAGGGCCACAACAGGAATCTTTAGGATTTTAAGTGCAATACATGAAAAGATAAGATAATGTCTCAAAATTCATCAGGGCCAGGTGATTTAACCTCTGAAATACACACACTTAGTGCACACCCCAGCCCTTGAGTAAGGGGTTGTTGAAGGATATGTTAGCTATTTTGCTGGGTATTCTGTTTCTGAAGGTAGGACATATCTTAAATACATATCCTCCATTACACCAAACAAGGCAGAGAACATGCTAACGTTGAGATTTTTTGGTTGATTTGTTATGGAAACACTTAAAAAAATATAGATAGATAGATATAGAAAGAGAGAGAGAGAGAGAGAGAGAGAGCGCATATTGATAGAGCTTGCACTGAGTTCCAATTATGTTTCACATGATAAGCTTGATAACATCCCACATACTGCTCTGTTAGCTAATAGTGTTACCCCTATATTATAGACAGAACACAAAGATTAGAGAGATATGGTAGCAGAGCTACGGGTACACAGATAGTGTTCTCTCTTCAACTCATTAGTGCATTCCTGACTGGGATGAGGGGGGAGTGTGGACTTCTGGCTAGTGACGTGGAGATTTCTTTTATTCTGATATCAAATTTAGGAAGTTGGGAATGAAAAATATGACATATGATGTTCCTTTAGGTCTGAACTTTGATAGCAGTGATATTGGAATTAATGTTCTTCAGAGTGGTCCATAAATATGCAAGTCAAATTTCCATGCACAGTTGTTAAAATGTAGATTTGTGAGCCCCAGGCAAGTTTGCTGTGTCTGAATGTGGAGTCAGGCCTTGGGAAATTCCTTGTTTATGAGGACAGTAGGCAAATTTTATGCAAACTAAAGTCTGAAAACTCTATTCTGAAATTCAGGTAGTTGTTGTCAGGTAAACAGGACAAGAGGCTGTAGCTAGATTTTCTCTCAGTTATTGAGATTTGAACTAAACATAAGAAGGTCAATCCAAGGATACAATAGGATTTGCCAAGTTGTGGATATTGCCAAGTCAGGGATGCTCCCTGACCCATACATTATGTACACTACTCTGCATTCACAAGGTTTTAGGCATATCATGTTTTCATTAGTTCACCACAGTCCCCAATGCTCCCTGTTGTCTGATATCCAACCTGCTTCATTTGCATGAATTTTCTGAGCATTTTAAATTACCACTGTTGAAATTTAAACATTTTGTAAAAGCGTCTGGGCCTACTGATTCTCCATATACAGAATAAAAGATGATAAACAGAATGTCAACTTGTTTACTCACATTGAGTCAAGAGATAGATGGATGTTCACGGGGCAGCCTGGCTCTGGCCTTCTGGACACATATAAAGCCAAATAAGTTTTATTTTAAAAGTAATCATACCACTTCACACCAAGATATTATTATCACAAAAATGAGAACTAAGAAGTGTTGGTGAGGATGTGAAAATAATTAGAAGGCTCATTTATTGCTGGTGGAACTGTAAAAGGGTGCAGCTGCAGTGGAAAAGCATAACAGTTCCTTAAAAAGTTAAACATAGAATTATACTTAAAGCCAGAAAACCAAACTCACTGCCATCAAGTTGATTCTGAAGCATAGCAACTCTCATTGGGTTTCCAGGTCTGTAATTCCTTACAAAAGCAGACTACTTCATCTTTCTTCCATGGAGTGGCTGGTGGGTATGAAAAATCAGCCTTTGGGTTAGCAGTCAAATGCCTTAATCACTACACTGCCAGAACTCCTTACAACACCAGATCTGCTCAAGTGTTATATATAGCATTATTCACAATAGTCAATATATGGAAACCACTGAATGTCTATCAACAGATAAATGGATAAACAAAACACAGTATATACAAATAGTGAAATATTACCAGCTATAAAGAGAAATGAAGAACTAGCACATGCTACTGAGACAGATAAGATAGAGTA
The DNA here is from genome assembly GCF_000298275.1 of Orycteropus afer afer. Taxonomy (NCBI): domain Eukaryota; kingdom Metazoa; phylum Chordata; class Mammalia; order Tubulidentata; family Orycteropodidae; genus Orycteropus; species Orycteropus afer. Next base: position 4,234,721 of record NW_006921733.1, read on the forward strand.
TTCTGCTGAGGCTAGCATAATGTCATGTAACAGAGAGCTTGAGGCCAAATGATTAACCCTCTTTCCTAAGGCTAACTGATTCACTGCCTCTCCCAAAGCTAACATGTGCATAGTTCCCTTATCTTGTAGGTAATATACACCAAAATTGTTTACCTAGAACTACTCAACCTCATCCCTCATGTACAAAGAAGACCCTTCCTCCCTTTTACTGATGCCAGAATATTGAGGCTCATGCTGAGGAATCAAAAGCCACCAGAACTACTTCATTTGTACTACAGGGACCTGTTCCAGAAGCGATGGGTCCATTAGCCACTTCTGTGTTAAACTATAGCCCTGTCCCTATGACTAAGACATGACACTTCCCACTTCCTCATAGACTATAAAACTTCCCTAACTGATTTTTCTCTGCTAGGCAGACCTTTGAGAAACTATTCTTGCTGTCTCCTTTCTCATCCCAAGAAATAAAATCTATCTTACTCATTCCACTTTTCTCATTCATTCTTGTTTGAATTTAAGTGTTGAACCAATTGTGTTTGGTACCAAAATTCATAGCCACCCCAGTATTAGCTCAACAAAAACCCACCTTGAGGTGATAGAGTCCTCCCTGGAGAATGAGGACTTTGTGTTCAGCCTTTCTTCAACAGATGAGTTCACCACTCTACGGGTTGGTTTCCATTTGGTCTGATAAGAGTAAGGTTAGATTTTCCTGTTTTTTGCCTTTTGTCATGGATCTGTTTGTCCTTTTGGTCACTGGCTAAAATATCAGTTTTGTGGGGGAGGCTTGCCTTGCAAGTTGGGAGGTTGAAACATGTCCATTAGGCTGTTGACCCTCAAGACAAGGAGCTGAAGTTGACAAGTCTTATAAGGCTCTGAACAGATAGATTCTGAACCTACCAAATTAAGCATCTGGGTTCGAATCCCAGGTCTGGGGATCAGGCATAGAGATTGTTTTGACTCTCTTGTGTTGCTCTAACAGAAAATGCATGGCTTGAAAAAAATAGAGATTTATTATCTTAAAATTTAGGAGGCTAGATAGAAGTCCTAGTTCAATGTGCCAGCTCTAGGGGCTGTGTGAAGGTCCTTCGACCTGGGGCTTCAGCTCTATCTCTTGCTCCTGGCCAACTGAAGCTGGGGGCTTCTCTTAACTTAGGCAGCTGCTGGCTGCTGAGGCTGACAAACCAAAGGCCAACAAAAAAAATGGCACAGTCCCGAGATTATCAAACTACACGGCAGGCCACAAGTTTAAGTCCAGAGACAGTCAAGGTCAGCAGAAAACATGGCAGACTGCTGAACGACCAGTTGGATACATACAGGATCCAAGCATGCCAAAAAACTCAGACATCATCCTCAAAACGTCTGCTTTTATATTAGAAGTAGGTCATATTCCTAAGGCAGCTACTCAGTTTCTCCAGAAGATTCCACCATGGAGGTGATTATCAGTCTCATCATGGAGAATAAGCACATCCAGCTGTCCAGCCACTCAAAACCAGGCCCAGCTAAGTTGACAAACAACTTAACTACCCCAGACATCTCCCTTGGAGTGGCTGATTAGAAGATTGAAACTTCTCCATTGTTAAATAGGGGAAGTGTTGGTCTGATTTTGTTCTTGCTTTGAGGGTGATGGGAGCTCTGATGGCATAGTGCCTAAGGCATTTGACTGCTAACCAGAAGGCTGGTGGTTCAAACCCACCAGGCTTTCCTCGGAAGGAAGGTTGGGCAATCTACTTCCGTAGTGATGTCACCTAGGAAACCCAAGGAGGAGTTGCTATGAGTTGGATCTGACTCGACAGCAGTGAGGTTTTTTTTTTTTTTTTTTGAGGGTGACAGCCCCAAATATGAGCAGAAAAGTCATCTAGGTTTGAGTCCCAGGTCTAGTTAGGGCATACCTGGGAATAGCTGTATGTATTTTGATGTTTTAAAAATTATGTGTGCTTGTGTATATGTGTTGCTTTTTGTTTGTGGAAAAAGCTCAGGTGACAGAAAAGAACATCTACTGTTTTAGGCAATCTGCCCATCCCTTCCTGCATTTGATTCCTAAAGATTTATAGAAAAGATTTTAGAAACAGGTTCTGGACACTCTGTCCTGGGTGAATAAGTGAGGAATTGCGCACCTTCAATCTGAAGTTTAAACTGCAAGGAAGGAGAGAACTCAGGACTTGAGTAAGAGGACTTTCTATTGGAATTTATTATTACATTCAGGCCAACAGAATATCAGTCAAAGAAGGAAGACAATTTAGTTTGAGTTAAGAATTGTGGGATCAGGCCTTTAATTTAACATTGCTCAAAGACTCCAAATAGCAGAAAGTATTTAAAAGAGTAGTTTTACAAGAAAATTGAAATGGGTAACCAACATAGCATCCCTAAAAGCTCCTCATTAGGTTGTATCATACAGAACTCTCCTAGGGGGATTTAAAGAGAAAGAGAATAGTTTTCCTTTGTACTATTATTTGGCCTCAGTACCAACCTGGCGACCAAGAGAAATGGCCTGAAATTGGCTCACTTAATTATAACACTATATTACAATTGGACTTATTTTGCAAAAGGCAGGAAAAATGTATTTGTGGGGGATTTTATATGTGCAGGTTTTTATGGCCCTCTATCAAAATAGTAGTCTTTGGGATAAATGTTAGGAATGAAAGTGCCAGGAAGGAGGACTGACTACACCTCCACTGCAATTCCTGAGCCTGATATTACAGAACACCCCACATTGAAAATCCTTTCCTTCCATTAAGAATATTCCAGGGCAGGTTGATCCAACCTCTACCTTTCCCCGCCAGCACATGCCCCTTCAGGAGCCAGTGCCAGGACCCTATCACCATTGATCCCAAACCCTTATAATGGCCCAATTGTATCCTTGGTGACTCCAGCAGGGAAACCACCTCTTTCCCCAATGGTCTTGTGACCTGAAAATTTATATCTTCCTCTCCCTATAGATATCCCTGGGAGCTCTGGTGGTGTAGTGTTTAAAGCATTTGACTGCTAACCAGAAGGTTGGCAGTTCAAACCCACCAGCTACTCCATGGAAGCAAGACTGGGCAATCTACTTCGGTAAAGATTTACTGCCTCAGAAACCCAAAGGGGGTCGCTATGAATTGGAATCAACTCGATGGCAGTGATTTTTTTTTTTCTTTTATTTTCTGGTTTTATCCCTACAGAAGGAAAACTATTCCCTTTGAGCGAGGTTGCAGATAGATAGAGAGGAGGTGTACACAAGTACACCTGCCTTTTTCTGTCTATCACTTAAACATGTATAAAGAAAAAAATATATTGTTTCTCTGAAAACCTAGATAAGTTCAGAGAGGAGTTCATTAAATTAAGTTTAAATTTTAATCTAAGCAGGAAGAACACATTCATTATTTTAACCAACTGCTATACCCCTCATGGATAGATTTAGATTTTAACCAAGGCAAGATAGCATGCAGACAAATTTGTTCAAATTAACCCCCAAAGTGAAGTGAATTGACCAGGACTGGAAGCGATCCCTGGGACAAATGCTCAGTGGGATTATCAAGACAAAATAGATCCAGAAAAGATGAAATATTTAATAACTTGTCTAGTATAATCAAGGTCATATTTTGGCTCTTGTGGACTTCTTTTAATTGTCTTCGCCTTCACCTTGAACTTGCATATGAGCAGTTGATGGCCTGTTCTACTGTCAGCTCCTGGTCTTGTTTTGTCTGTAGATATTGAGCTTCCCCATTGCCTCTTTCCACAGATGTAGTCAACCTGATTCCTGTATATTTCATCTGTGAAGTCCACATGTATAACTGTCATTTTTGTTGTTGAAAAAAAGTATTTGAAATGAATGTCATTTGTCTTGCAAAATTCTATCATGAAATCTCCAGCATTATTTCTACCATACTTTCCAACTACAGGGGATTCTTCTTTGTTTCCAACTTTTGCATTCCAGTCACTAATAATAAGCAACATATCTTGATTGCACATTTGAGCAATTTCAAACTGAAGTTGGTAAAATTCATCAGTTTCCTTGTCTTTGGTTTTGGTGGTTGGTGCATAAATTTGAACAGTAGTAGTACTAACTGGTCTTCCTTGTAGGCATATGTATATTTTCTTATCACTGACACGATTGTACTTCAGGACAGATCTTGAAACAGTCTTTGTGATGATAAATGCCACACTCTTCCTCTTCAATTTGTCATTGCTAGGATAGTAGATCATATGGTTGTCTGATTCAAATTGTCCAAAATCAGTCTGTTTCAGCTCAGCCTAAGATATTGATCTTTATGTTTCATTTAATTTTTGACAACTTCCAATTTTCCTAGATTCATACTTCATACATTCCATGTTCTGATTATAAATGGATGTTTGCAGCTGTTTCTTGGGTCATGCCACATCAGCAAACAGAGGTCCTGAAAGCTTTACTCCATCTACATCAACAGTAGCTCTTCCCCAGTCTTAATTTAGTACCTTCCAACTTCAGGGGCTCATCTTCCAACACTACATTGGACAAAGTTTCAGGGCTATTCATAAAACTACTGTATCAGACAGGGTTTCACTGCTATTCATAAGGTTTTCACTGGCCAATTCTTTGAGAAGTATGTGGCCCCTTTTATCTTCTAAGTTTTTCTTAGTCTGGAAGCTCCACTGAAACCTGTCCACCATGAGTGACCCTGTTGGTATATGAAATACTGGTGACATGGCCTCTAGCCTCAGAGCAATAAGCAAGTCACCACAGTACAGCAATCTGAAAGATGAGTGGTCCTTCAGAAGAGCCAAAATAGGACCTTGATTATATCACACCTGAATTTAGAGACCATTTAAAGAATAGATTTGACTCATTGATTACCAATGACTGAAAAACAGAGGAATTGTGTGATGACATCAAAACATCATCCATGAAGAAAGCAAATGGCATTCAAAAGACAGGAAATGAAGAAAAGACCAAAATGAAAGTCAGAAGAAACTCTGAAACTTGCTCTTGAATGGAGAGTAGTTAAAGAAAATGGAAGAAATGACAAGATAAAAGAGCTGAACAGAATATTTCAAAGAGCAGACAAAGCCAATTAATATAATGAAGTGTACAAAGACCTAGAGTAAGAAAACATCAGACATCAGATGAAAGCTATAGAAACTTGAGGCTCAGCATTTCTCAAGCTGAAAGAACTGAAGAAAAATTGAAGTCTCAAGTTGTAATATTGAAAGATTGTATGGGCAAAATATTAAATGATGCAGGAAACATCAAAAGAAGATGAAAAGAATACCACTGTACCAAAAATAATTGACTGAATTTCATCCATTTCAAAAGGTGGCATATGATCAAGAAGTAGTATTGAAGGAAGAAGTAGAAGCTGCACTGAAGGAATTGGCAAAAATCAAGGCTCCAGGAATTGGTGGGATATCCATTGAAATGTTTCAACAAATGGATGCCGTGCTGGGAGCACTCACTCATCTATGCCAAGAAATTTGGAAGACAGCTACCTGGCCAACTGACTGGAAGAAATCCATATTTGTACTCTTCCAAAGAAAGTTGATCCCACAGAACGTGGAAAGTATTGAACAATATCATAAAATGTTACTGAAGATAATTAAAAAATGGTTGCTGGAGTATATTGACAGAGAACTTCCAGAAACACAACCTGGATTCAGAAGAGGACATGCAATGAGGGATATCATTGCTGAGGTCAGATGGATCTTGGAATACCAGAAAGATGTTTACTTGTGTTTCATTGACTATGTAAAGGCATTCAGTTGTGTGGATCATAACAAATTGTGGATAATATTGAGAAGAATAGGAATTCTAGGACATTTAATTGTGCTTATGAGGAACCTGTCCAAAGATCAAGAGGCTGTTGTTGAACACAACAAGGGGATACTGTATGAATTAAAATCAGAAAGGGAGTGTGTCAGGGTTGTATCCTTTCACCATACTTATTCCATCTGTATGCTGAGCAAATAATCTCAGAAGCTGGACTATATGAAGAAGAAGGTGACATCAGGATTGGAGGAAGACTCATTAACAACTTGTGATACACAGATGACACAACTTTGCTTGCTGAAAGTGAGGATGACGTGAAACACTTACTGATGAAGATTAAAGACTACACTCTGAAGTATGGATTATAACTCAACATAAAGAAAATGAAAGTACTCACAACCAGATCACTAAGCAGCATCATGATAAATGGAGAGAAGATTGAAGTGGTAGAAGATTTCATATTACTTGGTTCGACAATCAACACCAATGGCAGCAGCAGTCAAGAAAACAGATGAACTATTGCACTGGGCAAATCTGCTGCAAAATACCTCTTTAAAGTGCTAAAGAACAAGGATGTCTCTTTGAAGAGTAAGGTGTGCCTAACCGAAGGCATGGTGTTTTCAATCACCTCATATGCATGTGAAAGTTGGACAATGAAGAAGGAATGCTGTGGTGGTAATGTGTGTGTCAACTTGGCTGGGCCTGGTTGAGTGGCTGGGCAGTGGTGGTAGTTATTCCCCATGATGAGACTGGCAATCTGTTCCATGGTGGGATCTACCACAAGCAGCTGAGTAGCTGCTTTGGGTATGTGGTCTGCTTCCCATATATAAGCAGCAGCTTTGGGAATGGTCTCTAGTTTATGTCATGCTTGGACCCTGCATGTAGCTGTGTCATTGTTCACCAGCCTATCATGCTCTGCCAACCTTGGGACTTACAATAGACTTGAATTAATGGCCTGCCATGTGGTTTGGTAACACGAAGACTGTGCTGTGTTATTTGTCAACATTGGGCTTGTTAGCCTCAGCAGCCACTAGCTTCCTGAGTGAAGAGACCTCTCTAGCTTCAGTGGGCCAGTAGCAAGAGGCAGAGCTGAAGACCAAGGTTGAGAGGCTTTCACGCAGCCCCAAGAGCCTGGCATTTTACACTTGGAATTAAGCATCCAATTTGTGAGAGAATAAACTCTGTTTGTTAAGGTTATACCATTTGTGGTATATTTCTGTCAGAGTGGCACTAGGTAACCAGAACAGAATATGGTACCAAGAGAGTGGGGTGCTGCTCTGACAGATAACTAAAATGTGGAAACAGGAGTGGAGTGTGTCCTTGACCTGAGACCCTGACAGAGAGACCCCAGCATACAGCATGAGAGACAGCAGGAACAGAACCAAGAGACTGGCAGAGAGATACCGGCAGAGAGAACAGCATGAAAAACGGCAGTGGCAGAGCCAAGACTGGCATTAAACAGCAACAGGCTTACCAGCCCACAGAGAAGAAAGCCGGTTGCCATTGGGTAGGCGGCTTCCTGGTGGAGTGGGTTGCCTTTAGGTGTTAATTGGTAAAAGAGATCTGCATGAGATGGAGTAGTAGGTTGGCTGGCCCATGGAGCAAGAAAGGCGAGTGCTTTTTGGGCTGGGTTTTCCAGCAGAGTGGGTTGCCTTTGACATTAATTGGCAGAAGCAGAGAGACCAAGGAAATGGAAGCAGAGTTGCCTCAACCTGAAAGGGAAGGACCATGGTTTTGGTGGTGGTGGGGGGGGAACCACCACAGACTTCTAGGTTTCATAGCCAGACTTGGTCCTGGAGTGTAGGGCTGCTTGTTCCTGTGAGCCATGGGATGGAGCCCTAGCTGCTGCCCAAGAGTGAGGGGGTGGGGTTGCCATGCCCAAGAGGGAAAGGAATGGGGCCCACCAGGCAAAGGGGGCGAGGAACTAGGGGACTGGAGTCACCCAGTGGAGGAGACGTGTACAGATACCGCCCATTGAAGATCTGTATAGGTGTCAAGTGGACAGGGGGTAGAATTGTGGTGGTTATGTTTGTTTGTCAACTTGGCTGGGCCTGGTTGAGTGGCTGGGCAGCTGGTGGTAGCTATTTCGCATGATGAGACTGGCAATCAACTCTATGGTGGAATCTACCACAAGCAGCTGAGTAGCTGCTTTGGGTATGTGGTCTGCTTCTCGTATATAAGAAGCAGTTTTGGGAATGATCTCGAGTTTATGGCACACTTGGACCCTGCATGTAGCTGTGCTGTTGTTCAGCAGCCTGCCATGGTCTGCAGACCTTGGGACTTACAATGGACTTGAATTAATGGTCTGCCATGTGGTTTGGAAACATCGGGACTGTGCCATTTTATTTGCTGACCTTGGGCTTATTAGCCTCGGAGCCAATAGCTGCTCGAGTGAAAAGATGCTTCTGGCTTCAGTAAGAGGCAGAGGCAGAGCTGAAGCCCAAGGTTAAGGAGATTTCACCCAGCCTAGGGTGTCACTTTGAACTTAGACTTAAACCTTCAAATTGTGAGAGAATAAACTCCTGTTTGTTAAGGCCATCCCATTTGTGGTATATTCTTGTCCGAGTGGCACTAGGTAACCAAAACAAACACCAAAGAAGGGTTGATGCTTTTGAGTTGTGGTGTTGTCAAAGAATAGTGAAAGTACCCTGGACTGCCAGCACAACTAGCAAATCTATCTATCCTGGCAGAAGTGCAGCCAGAATACTTCTTGGAAGCAAGAATGACCAGACTTCATCTCACCTACTTTGGTCATGTTGTCAGAAGGGACCATTCCCTGGAGAAAGATATCATGCTTGTTAAAGAAGAGGGTCAGCAAAAAAGCGGAAGGCCCTCAACAAGATGAATTGACACCGTGGCTGCAATGATGCACTCAGATATAGCAAGGAATGGGAGGTTGGCACAGGACTGGGCAGTGTTTGGTTCTGTTGTATATAGGGTTGCTATGAGTTGGAGGTGACATTACAACACTTAACAAAAACAACAACAGTAGAAGTAATGAAAAAAATGCATCCACAAGCCTGTTAACTGTGGTAATATCAGGGAGCTAAGCCAAGAAAAGGAGGGAAACCATGTTATTTTCCTCAAAAGACCCACTGAAGCATTTATAAAGTACACTAATACTGACCCAGAAGCCTCTGAGTCTATCACCTTAGTGGCAATGTTTTTCATTACTCAAAGTGGTCCTTACATCAGATGAAAGCTACAGAAATTTGAGGCAGACCTCCAATCTCCAATCTCTCAGCTGGTTGAGGAAGCCTTTAAGGTCATTAATAACAGAGAGTGCCTAAAGCATTTGACTACTATTCAGAAGGCTAGCAGTTCAAACCCACCAGCCATTCCTCAGAAATAAGGTTAGGCAATCTACTTCTGTAGTGATACTGCCTCAGAAACCCAAGGATTCACTATGAGTTGAATTCAACTCAACAGCACTGAGTTTGTTTTTTGTTTGGTTAAAAAGGATAGGAGAATGGAGAAGAAACACCAACTGTTGGCTGGAGTGATACAGGGCCCTACTTGAGATCACCTTCAGAACTCAGAAGATCAAGGCCAGGACAGGTAAGCGGAGCTTCTCATATGTGTCAGCAAGACAACCAGCAAAGCTGGATTGCCTATTGCTGGAAAGAAGGACATTGGAAGCAGAAATGTCCTAGCTGTCATCAAATGTGGTGACAAGTGAGGTTTGGGAGAGAGCCCTCAAAGCTACTTTCTGAAGTTTCTGAATGAGGATGCTCAGAGGGCTTCACAGCTCCCATCAATCAACCTATAACCTTCACCAGTCCAGAAACTTGGGTTACCATCCACGTGGCAGATAGGAAAACTAATATTTTCATTATTATTATTTGATACAGGAACCTCCTTTTCTGTTATAAACTGAACTTCAGGTAAAATCTCCAGTTTCATTTGCTTAATATCTGGGGTTTCTGCCTGTCTCAAGTAAGAAAATTACTTCTCCCCTGTCCTATGAAGTGGGCACTCATACCATTACCTATTCTTTGCTATATGTCCCCAAGTACCCCAACCCACTTCTAAGAAGAGATCTATTAGCTAAGTTAGGAGCTTCTGTGTATTTGTCAGGAGGCCAAGTGACTGTTCAAGTAAATAAGAATGCAGGGGTGACGCTTTCTCCACTCCTGTTGAACACATCCCAGACAAAGGAATCACATAGTAGACATAGTAAATCCTGTGGCATGGAAAATTGAAAAACCCAAGAGGGGCACAAAAGTGCCCCCAGTAAAGATCTCTTTGAGACAAGGAATTCTTTATCCATGAAGGAAGCATATCCTCTCAAACCCAAAGCTAGAGTGGGGATTAAACCTGTGCTGAAGGGACTGCTTGTTTCTGGATTATTGTAGTTTTGCTGATTTCCTTGTAATACCTCCACATTAACTGTGAAGAAACCAAATGGAACATATCAGTTTGTCCAAGAACTTAGGGCAGTTAACAAGCTGGTGATTCCAATATACCCTCTAGTCCCAAACTCCTATACCCTGCTGACTCAAGTACCTGGAAATGCTTAATTCTTCACTGTGCTAAATTTAAAGGGTGCTTTCTTTTGCATCCTCTTACCAACTGATTCTCAAGACATTTTTGCTTTTGAATAGCAGGAACCTGATACCTCAGAACAAACACAATATAAGTGTACTGTTTTCTCCCAGCGTTTCTATAACTCACCCCAACTTTTTGGGAGTGTCCAGGCCAAAAAAATTAAGGGAGCTATGATTGAACAAAGGAATATTATTGCAATATGTATAAGGCCTGTTAATTGCCAGTCAGGACATACAAAATTCTAATGAAAACACCATTAAAATCTTAAATCTTCTGGCTGAGCAAGGATACAAAATCACTTCTGAAGAGGCCCAGATCTCACAACAAAAGTATGATATCTTGGTTTCATTATAACCCCTAGGAGTGCGAGCTGCTACCTGTATGCAATACAGTTATAACTTCTTTGCTTGCCTCAACTACTAGTGAACAGTTGGGAGGATATTTAGGAATGGTGGGATTCTGTAGAATTTGGATACTTAGTTTTGGCCTGATAGCCAAGCCACTATATGAGGATCTCCAAGGGGTCGCATCTAATCTCTTTCTAAGGACATTGGGTTGCCAAGCTCCTTTTGAGAATATATACTAAGTAGGACACTGGCTCTAACATTATCAGATCTAGCCAAACCCTTCCTTTTTTTTTGTACATGGAAGACAAGGACTCACATTAGGGGTCTTAACCCAACCAGGCCTGTGACCTATTTTTCTGAACAACATGACCCAGTTGCTAAAGGATGGCCTAGTCGCCTAAGGGAAGTGGCAGCCATAGCTATGTTGATAAAAGAATCATCTAAATTTACTCTGTATTAGAGAGTAAAGGAAACCATTGCTTATCTAATGGATGGATGACCCAATATCAAAGTATCCTATTAGATATCCCAGAAATGACTTTAAAAGTTTGTCACACCTTAAACCCAACCACTCTGTTCGCTAAGAGAGACTGGAATCAAGGTACTGAAATAATATATCAAGTTGTACTACAGCAGACCTGATTTAAGACAATCCTCTGGAAAATGTCAATGCCAAAGAGTTCACAAATGGAAGTAGTTATGTGGAAAATAGGATATAAAAAAGCAGGATATGCAATAGTCAGCCTCCATGAGGAAATAGAGGCTAAGATGCTTCCTTCTTCCACCTCAACTCAAAAAGCTGAACTTACTGCTTTAATCTGAGTCTTATAATTAGGGAACAGCCTAAAAATTATGGTCTTTACAGACTCAAAATATGCCTTTATTAAACTTCCTTCTCATGTAGCAATGTGAAAGGAGAGAGGATTATATATGGCCACGAAGTCTACAGTGAGATATAGTCAGAAGCTGTCCTTTAACCTCTAGAGTTGGCAGTAGTTCACTGCAAAGGACATCAGAAGAATTTTTCTCTAACAACTAGGGGAAATAATAAAGCTGGTATGGCAGCAGAGAGAGCATCTTGAAAGGGACAGTTTACCTCTATTATGAGCCTTATTCCCCAAATACAAATAGACACAATGATTCCAAAATATCAACACAGAGATATCCAAATCCTGAGGTTCAAGGCTTCACTAAAACCACTAATGGATTGTATAAGGATGAGGTGGGAAGGTATATTCCTCAGAGTTTAATGTGGAAAGTAGTTAAAAAGATACATGAAAGCAGTCATTATGGGCAAGAGGCCTTATACTCCCATATCTTATCTGTAATCAGAGGGAAGGAGTAGAATGAGCAATACATCAAGTAACTGAAAGCTGCGAAGTGTGCCTAAGAAATAATCCAAACAATGCACACACACCCCCTTCCCAACAGCTTCTTTTAATCAAACCTGTGCAACATTGAGGCACCTACTTAGGAGATGACTGGCAAGTAGATTTTACTATTATGCCTCTCTGTAAAGGATTCAAATATCTTTTAGTGTTTGTTGACACTTTTGCTGGATGGATAGAGGCTTTCGCTACCAGAACCTGAACTCCCCTCTTCCTCATAGATTATAAAAGTTTGCTAAATACTTTTGTTCAGACAGACTGACTTTTGAGAAAGTATTCTCACTGTCTCATTTTTTGTGCATGGAGAAATATAGTTGATCTTACTCATTCCACTTATCTCACTCATTCTTGTTTGAGTTAAAGTAGAAATCCATTGCATTTAGTATGACTACAACAGTGATGAACTTTGAAAACATTATGCTGATTGAAATAAATCAGACACAAAAAGATATATATATTTTTTTTATCCCACTTATATAAAATATCCTGAATAGATAAATACATAGAGACCAAAAATTTTTGGTGGGGCAGGTGGGAGAAGGAAATAAGGGGTATTGCTTACAGAGTAGAGAGTTTTTGTTAACAGTAATGAAAAATAAAATTAGCAATAGATTTTTTTTTGTAGTTATTGTTGCATAAGATAGTGAATGCTATTAATGTCACTGTAAAACGGGTTAAAATAACATATATTTTGCTGTAAATTTTTCACCACAAAATAAAAATAGAAAACTTTTTTGTTTATTTAGTCCAATATCTGGGATATTCAGGGACAGTTTTTTTTTTTTTTTTTCCCCTGTGTAGGCCATACTTTCTTTTTATTTATTTACTTTTTATTTTATTTTTTGTGGGGCCATACTTTCTTGATTCTTTGTATGTCTAATAGTTTAGTTTTCTCATTGAAACAAAACTTTTAGACTAAGTATCAAATCTGGAAATCAGATTTCCACGTACCAAGCCTCATTGTAGCTGCTGCTGTTTGATTAGTGACTGTCCTGAAGTAATTCTGGGAAGTCTGTATTCTTTGCCATGTGTGGCCACCAGAGTATCAGCTCAGTTAGCTCAATAATCAACTAATGTTTATAAACATAATTCTCTTTTAAAAAATCTTCAATTGAAGAACAAACTGATCCCAAAACTGTTAGAAAAAATGAAATAACAAAAATCTGAGTGGAAATAAATGAAAATGGGGAGTATAAAATCAATAGAAAGAATCAACAAATACAAAGATTTGTTCTTTGAGAAGATTACTGAAATTGACAAAACTCTGACTATACTAGAAAAAAAGAAAAAAAAGAAAAGAACCAGAATTGAGGAGTGAAAGTGGAGACATTACAATAGATGGAACAGTGATAAAAGGCAGATAGAATATTATGAAAAGGTATACTTCAAAACACTTTATAATTTAGATGAAATGCATAAATTCTTAGAAGCACACAAGATACCTAAACTAACACTAAAAGAGGCAGAAAACCTCAGCAAACTTATAACTATGGAAAAGATTGAATTAGGTATTAAAAATCTCTCAGTAAATAGATTAGAAAAAAAGTCCTGAAGCAAATGGTTTCACAGGGGAATTTTACCAAACATTCAGAGAAAAAAATAACATTTTTTTTGTGTGTGATTTGGGTGAAAATTTACAGAGCAAATTCACTTTTCATACAGCATTTCACATACACTTTGTTTCATGACATTGACCACAATTCACCACAGTGCAACAGCTCCCCTTCTACTTCCTCCTAACAGTCACCTCTTCCCTCAGTCCATCCCTCCATGTACTTCTGCTCCCTGAGCTGTCTCCCTGTGCATAAACAGCCCTTTTTTCTCCCATGATTCTTCTCTCCAAGAAGAGTATCTACCTCACAGTCAACTCCTATGCCTGTCTTTTGCTTGGCTGGAAGCCACAGGTGTGGGTTCAATTCCAGGCCTGAAGGTTAGCTGCGGGCCATAGTCTCAATGGTTCCACCAGGCTCTATCAGACCAGCAAACCTGGTCCCCCCCACCCTTTTATTTTTTCAAATGATTTTGACTTTTGTTCCACATTGTTCTCCCTCTCTATCCAGTATCTCCTACATAGATCCCCCTCCAAGTGATTGACAGTGGTAGCCAGGCACCATCTAGTTCTGGAAAAGATAACAATAATCATGTTCAAATGCTTCTAAAAGATAGATAAGGAAGAACCTCTCCTTAATTCATTCTATGTAGCCAGCATTACTTCACTAAGCCAAAGACAACACCAGAAAATGAAAAAAACAGTATCCCTCCTGAACACAGATGCCAGAATTCTCAACAAAACATTAGTGAATAGAACCTAATGGCATATTAAAGGAATTATACATCATGATCAAGTAGGATTTATTCTGGAATGTGAGAATGTTTTGTCTTAGTACTCTAGAGCTGCTAAAAGAGAAATACCACAAGTGGATAGCTTCAACAAACAGGAATTTGTTCTCTTACAGTTTAGGAGATTGGAAGTCTGAGTTCAGAGTGCTGGCTCAAGGGGAAGACTAGGTTAGAATTTCAAGTTCAGAGTACTGGATCTAGGGGTTGTGTGGAGGCCAATTAACCTTGGGCTTCAGTTCTGCATCTTGCTCCAGGCCCACTGGGAAAAGATTGAGGCTTCTCCTAACTCACACAGCTTCTGGTTGTTGAGGTGGAGAAATCCAAGGTCAGCAGGAAAAATGGCATAATCCCAAGATCAGCAGACAAAACAGCAGGCCACTGGTGCAAGTCCATGAACTGAAGAAGAAGGCTTGTTGAAAAGACCCAATGAAGGATCTTTTCCATATATACTTGAAGCAGGCCATACCCCAAAGGCAACACCCCTTCAACTGATTAACAGTGCACAGCCGATTCCACCATGGAAGTGATTACACCATGTCCAATCTCATCAAGGCATGTAACTACCTCCAGCTGCCAAGCTACTCAAAATTATGGCCCAACCAGGAAGACATACAACCTTAACTACCACATAGTTTAACATTAGAAAATTTATAAATGCAATGTATTACATTATTAGAACAAAAGGAAATAACCACATAATCATCTCAATAGATGCTGAAAAGGTATTTGATAAAGTCAACATCTGTCCTGATAAAAACTCTCAATATAATAGCAATAGAAGGAAAGAGCTTCATCATAATTCAGGGTATCTATTAGCATAGTGCCTGAGGCACTTGACTGCTAAGCAGAAATCTGGCCGTTAAAACCTTACAGCCACTCCTCAGAAGGAAGATGGGGCAATCTACTTTCATAGTGATACTGCCTCAGAAACCCAAGGAGGGGTCGCTATGAGTTGGGTCCAATTCAACAGCACATAAAAACACTGACAACAGCATGAAAATTTAATACCCAACATTATACTCAATGAGGAAAAATGGAGATCCTTCCCCTTGAGGGTGGGAAGACAAAGTTCCCTGCTTATTCCACACCTTCTATTCAACATCCTATTGAAGTCTTAGCCAGTTCAAAAGGAATACAAATTGGAAAATATGTAAAATTATATCTATTTGCAAACAGGATCTTATATAGAGAGAAAATCACAGAGATTCTAGAAGTTGCAGGGTACGAGATCAACTCTCAAAAATCAACTGAGTTTCTATACACCAGCAAGGGGAAAACCGAAAAAAAAATCAAGGAAATAACTTCATTTGCCATAACACCTAAAATAATAAAATAAATAGGAATAAATCTAACCAGAGATCTAAAGGATTTATAGAATGGAAGCTAAAAAAGTATTGCTGGTAAAGACATCCCATACTCATACTACCCAAATATATATATATAACCAAAGCAATTGCAAAAAAGACAAAATAGAAGACTTCACAGTCCAAATATCAAAATACACCATACAGCTACTTATTATGTATTATCATGTTGTATGATATCATTTGTTTTTATGAATAAGTACAGTCTGGTACTGATTCTATTCCATTGGTCTGTATGTCTATCACTGAATCAATACAGTCTAGTACTGATTCAATGATAGACATATAGACCAGTAGAATAGAATTGAGAGTCCAGAAATAAATCCATGGATCTATGATCAACTGACATTCCACAAAAGCACTAAATACATATAATTTGGAAGGAATAATCTCTTAAACAAGAGGTTCTGGGCAAACTGGATTAAAACCTTTATAAAATGAAGCAAGATCTATACCTCATACCATACACAAAAACTAAAGGAAAAATTTTCAAGGACATACATGTTAAATTAAAAACCCCAAAGTTGTTGGAGAAAACAATAGGGCTGAAGTTATGGGATATAATTTTTTAAAATTATTTCATTAACAAGAAAGAGGAGACAAATGATATAATTTGGGACCTCATAAAAGTTCAATAGTTATGTTTATCAAAGGAGTTTATCAAAAGAGTAGGAGATAACCTACACACTGGGAAAAAGAAATTTTCAGAAATCATATATCCAATAAGGGTCTGAATCTCAAATACATATAAAATTTTCACATGTTAACAACAACAACAAGATAACCTAGTAAAAAATGAGCAGAAGACATGATTAGACACTTCAGCAAAGAAGATATTCACATGGGCAAAAAACACATGAAAAAATGCTCATTGTCATTAGCCATTAAAAAGCCTGTTTCCATCGAGTAGTTGCTGATTTATAGTTATTCCACAGGACAGAGGAGAATGTTTCTGTAGGGTTTCCAAACCTGCAAATCTTTCTGGAAGCAGATTGCCACATTTTTCTCCCACAGAGCAACCGGTGGGTTCAAACCACTGAACATTTGGTTAGTAGCTAAGTGTTTAACCACTGTGCTACCAGGGCTCTTTCATTAGCTATTAACCAAACCTAAAAACCAAACACACTGCTGCTGAAACAGAAAATAGTAAATTCTGGCAAAGTTGTGGGGAGATTGTCTCACTTATCCATTGCTGCTGGAGATATAAAATGATACAACTTCTGGGAAAGGACTATGGTGATTCCTCCAAATATTAAAAATCAAACCACCATGTGACCAAAAAATACCATTCTTATGTATATATACTGGGGATCTGAAAGAAGCAGCATGAACAGACACAAGTATACCTATTTTCTATTCTAGCACTATTCACAATAACAAAAAGATGAAAATGACTTAAGCACCCATCAACCAATGAATTGTTAAACAAAATGTGGTACATGCATGCATCGGAATATTATTCAGCCACAAAGAAAAATAAGGTTCTGAATCATCTTGAAATATGGATGAACCTGGAAGACATTGTGCTGAGTGAAATAAATCAATCACAAAAGACAAATATTTTTGATGTCACTTCTTAAAAATGACAACACACGGAGGATGATGTTCATTTTTTATTATGAGGAGTGGTGAGGGAGAGGGAAAATTATTCTCTTAGTTTTTGCTTTAATGATGGGAAAGGTGGCATTGAATGTGGGTGAATTTTGCACAGCTTAACTAATGTAATTGATGCCACTAAGTTGTACACAGGAGCTCTGGTAGCATAGTGCCTAAGACACTTGACTACTAACCAGAGGGCTGGCGATTCAAACCCACCAGCCACTCCTCGGAAGGAAGGTTGGGCAATCTACTTCTGTAGTGATACTGCCTCGGCAACCCAAGGAAGGGTCGCCATGAGTCGGGGCTGACTCAATGACACACAACAACAACAATAAGTTGTACACACAAAAACCAGGATGAATTGTCAAGTGCTATGTTGTACATATTTTTGTAACAACTGCAGCCAAAAAATACATAAAACAAAATGCTGCTATGGATGCTTATACTTAGTCATGACCAATAACCTCACAAGATTGATTTTCTTGGTTTGCAGATGAGAGTTTTGTTGGATAATCCAGTCAATTGTCATAATATAGTTCTTAAAGTGTATGTTCTGTCTCCTTGTTTGATGTGTGAGGTCTTAAAATCTTATGAGAGACACAGCTTATACGACTAAAAGACTAGAAGAACTAGATGGGGCCCAGCTACCACTGTCAACCATTTGGAGGGGGATCTATGTAGGCGATTCTGGATTGAGTGGGAGAACAATGTGGAACAAATCTCAAAATCATTTAGAAAAAAAAAAAGTGATTAGTTTTGATGGTCTAATAGAGCCTGATGAAACCACTGAGACTATGGCCCCTAGCTGTCCTTCAGGTCTGGAATTGAACCCACTTGTGGTTTCTAACCAAACAAAAGACAGGCATATGAGCTGAACATATATATCAGGTAGATACACTCCATGGAGAGATCAATCATGGGTGAATTGAAAGGCTGTGTATGCACAGGGAGACAGCTTGGGGTGCAGGAGTGCATGGGAGCAAAGAACACAGAGAAGAGGTAACTATGGGGAGGAGTGAGAGAGGAACTGTTGCACTGTGGGAAATTGCAGTCAATGTCATGAGATAAACTATATGTAAGATGCTGTATAGAAAGTGAATTTGCTCTGTAAATTTTCACCCAAATCACAATAAAAATAAAAATAAAAATCTTATGAGAAACCAATAATGATACAACTATTCATCTGGAGCAAAAAGGAAAGAAGAAAATGCAAGAATCAGAGAAGGAACTCGACAATAGGACAAACTGTCTCCATGAACTACTGCCTCCTCTACCTCAAGACCAGAAAGACCAGAAGAGCTAAATGGTGTCCAGGTACTATTATCTGGGATGCATTGTTGTTGTTGTTGTTATGTGCCATCAAGTCAGCCCCAACTCATAGCGACCCCTCCTTGGGTTTCCAAGGCAGTATCACTACGGAAGTAGGATTGCCCAACCTTCCTTCCGAGGAGTGAAGGATCTTTATAGAAAGGGAGGAAAAAAAAAAAAAAAAAAAAAATATATATATATATATATATATATGTATATATGTATATATACATATAATATGACTCTAGTAGCACAGTCCCTAAAGCAACTCCGTGGAAGCAAGGTTTGAGAAGTCAACTTCCATAAAGATTTACTACCTCGGAAACCTGATGGGGGTCGCTATGAGTTGGAATAGACTCAACAACAGTGGGTTTGGTTCCTTTGGTTATTATGAGACGAAATCAACAACATTACTCTAAAGCTTAGTTGGAAAGTTTGGGGTGCAGTGAGTCTAAGTTTTACTTCCATTGAAGTAAAAAACTAGAGCAGAAATAATGAGAATGTTGACAAATTGAGAACAGTGTTACTGTATGTTATGTGTAGACATATTTGAATAGGAGCATGTTTTGCTGAGTACATTTTCACAAAAAAAATGCAATAAAATATATTTTAAGCATAAATCCGACCAGAAACTCTCCCCACTTTTGTAGAGTGGCTCTTTGGTCATGTTGTGGCAAGTCTTCTTTACACAGGCATTATACAAATCTTCCATATCTTCACTTCCTGTTCAAGTAGAGCCTCAAAGTCAGTCTGCTATGGGCTTTTTTATGCATTTTCTGAGCATTTGTATAATTCTACACATGCATATCTAACATTTGTCTGTCACTTTGTCATACTGTGGTGGCTTAAATGTTGAAGTGATGCAGGTATTTCTAATTGCAGTGAGGTCATCAGCGGTGGACAGGTTTCAGCAGAGTTTCTAAACTAAGGCAGACTAGGACGAAGGAGGTAGCCAGATCCACATCTTTAGGAAAAAAATAAAAATAAAATAAAGCCACTAAAAACATTATGAAGACCAACCTCCCCAATGTAGAGTCAAACTTAGTGATATGGATGGATTAAGGTTTGAGCACCTTTATATGCTGATGGGACATGACTCAAAATGAGAAGAAACAGCTACAAACATACATTAATAACTGGAATACAGATGTGTGGAGTATGAATCTAGAAAAATTAGAAGTCATCAAAAGTGAAATGGAGAGGCGGGGCAAGATGGCGGACTAGGCAGAAGGATTGCACAGACCCTCTTCAACAAAGAAAAGGGAAACCAATAAATACAGACACAGAAGATAATCTTGGATCCCTGAGCCATGAAGGAAAGGATGCAGATTTGGACTAAACCCCAACTAGCAGAAGAATTTGCGTG
>NW_006921733.1:4268942-4281508 GCF_000298275.1 Orycteropus afer afer
AAAAGTGAATTTACTCTGTAAATCTTCACCCAAATCCTAATAAAAAAAAAAAAAAAAAGTGAAATGGAAGGAATAAAGATTGATATCTTAGGCATCAGTGAGGTGAAACAAACAGGTATTGGCAATTTTGAATCAGAAAATCTTATAGTCTACTATTCTGGGAATGACACATTGAAGAGGTATGTCATCATGTTAATTGCCAAAAATAATATTTCAAGATCTATACTGAAATACAATGCTGTCAGTGATAGGATAATATCTGTACACCTACAAGAAGACCAGTTAATACTACTAATATTCAAATTTATACACCAACAATTAAGGCCAATGGTCAGGAAATTGAATATTTTTATCAACTTCTACAGCCTGAAAATTGATCAAACATGCAATCAAGATGCACTGATAGTTGCTGGTGACTGGAATGCAAAAGTTGGAAACAAAGAAACATCATTGTTGTTGTGTTGTTATGTGCCATCGAGTCGGACCCGACTCATAGCGACCCCTTCTTGGATTTCTGAAGCAGTATCACTATGAAAGTAGATTGCCCAACATCCCTTCCAAGGAGTGGCTGGTGGATTTGGTTAGCAGTCAAATGCCATAGGCACTATGGTACTTGGAAAATATGACATTTGTGCTAGAAATAATGCTAGGGATCTTAAATAGAATTTTGCAAGATCAACAACTAATTAATTGGAAATACCTTTTTAAATAAACATAAATGACAACTATACACATGGACCTCACAAGATGGAAAACAAAGGAATCAAATCAACTACATCCATGGAAATAGATGATGGTGTGCAAGGCTGAAGAGGATGGCTGAATGGACCTCTCACTGAAAACTGTAAAACTTCACAGCTTAACAGGCATGATTGAAGTGGTCATTAATCATAGTGACAAATATTCTATCCTTCCCTCCCTTTTGCTTTCTATTAAGTAAATGAAATAGCCAGTCTTTTTACAGATATTGAGTTATTTAGATTTACTCTTTTCAATTATGTATTCTTCTAATCATAATCCTCTCCCATGACTGGTTTTGGCTGAGAACCATAGTCTATGGAGCAAGATGACCCTGGGCAGAGGGAGGCTGAGTCTGGAGTAACCAGGAAAGAGAAGAACAAAGGCAATCCTGGTCATCCAAGAGATCTTCAACCCTCTTCCCATTTCCCTATATAATCACATTTATCCTTTTGCTCAGGGAGACAGACATTTTAGAGAAATGATTCTCACTGTCTCCTTGGGTATTGATACTCAATAAATATTTTGCTTTCCCAATTCAATTTGCTGTGATCATTGGCTCTTCTTGACAGGGGGTAAGGGCCTTGTTTTCCCACAACAATGTAGAAACTCAATATTATTAGTCAGAACAAGGTCAGGAGCTAACTGTGGAACAGACCATAAATTGCTCATATACTTTTCAAGTTGAAGATGAAGAAAACTAAAATAAGCCCATGAGAACCAAATTATAACCTTCATTATGTTGTTGTTGTTGGGTGCCGTCGAGTCATCTCTGACTCATATCAACAGTATACACAGCAGAACAAAACACTGTCCAGTCTTGTGTAAGCCTCATAATCCTTGCTATACCTAAGCCCATCATTGCAGTTACTGTGTCTTTCCATCTCATTGAGGGCCTTTCCCTTCTTTGCTGACCCTCCACTTTACTAAGCATGATATCCTTCTCCAGAGAATTGTTCCTTATGACAATTTGACCAACATAGGTAAGGTAAAGTATGTCTATTCTCCCTTCCAATGAACATTCTGGCTGCACTTCTTCCAGGACAAATTTGTTAGTCTTTTTAGCAGATCACGGTACTCTTAGCATTCTTCTCCAACACAACTCAAAAGCATCAACTCTTCTTTGGTCTTCTTTATTCATTGGCCAGCTCTCACATGCATAAGAGACAATTGAAAATACCATGGCTTGTGTTAGGCACAACTTAGTCTTCAAAGACATGTCTTTTCTCTTCATCACTTGAAAGAGTTCTTTGGCAGCAGATTTGCCCAATGCAATACATCATCTAATGTCTTGACTGGTGCTTTCATTGGTGTTGATTGTACAATCAATTAATATGAAATCCCTGACCTCTTCAATCCTTTTTCCATCTACAAGGAAGGTGTTTACTAGACCACTTGTGAGGACTTTTGTTTTCTTTCTATTGAAGTGTAATCCATACTACAGACTGTAGTCTTTAATCTTCACCAGTAAGTGCTTCAAGTCATCCTCACTTTCAGCAAAGTTGTGTCACCTGCATTAATTAATCTTTCTTCAATCCTGATGCTACATTTCTATTCATATAGTCCAGCTTCTCAGATTATTTGCTCATCATACAAATTGAATAAGTATGGTGAAAGGATACAACCTTGATGCAATCCCTTCTTGATTTTGAATCATGAGATATCTCCTTGTTCTGTATGAACAATAGCCTTCTGATCTATGTACCTATTCCTCATGAGTACAATCAAGTGTTCTGGGATTCCCATTCTTCTCAGTGTTATCCATAATGATCCTAACCATAATTTCTTATGATTCACACAATCAAATGATTTTGCATAGTCAATAAAACATAAATAAACATTTTATAGTTTTTGCTGCTTTCAGTTAAAATCCATCTGACATCAGCAATGATATCCCTCATTCCACATCCTATTCTGAATCCAGCTTGCATTTCTGGAAGCTCTCTGTCAAAATACTGGTGCAACTGTTTTTAAATTATCTTCAGTAAGATTTTACTTGCATGTGATAATAATGATACTGTTCTATAATTTCCACATTCTGTGAGATCAACTTTCTTTGGAATGGGTACAAATAATGAAGCTTTTCCAGTTGGTTGGCTAGGTAGCTGTCTTCCAAATCTCTTGGCATAGCCAATGAGTGCCTACAGCTGGGCATCCATTTGTTGAAACATCTCAATTGATATTGTCAGTTCCTGGAGCCTTGCTTTTCACCACTTCCTTCAGTGAAGGTTTGACTTCTTCAGTCAATACCAGTGGTTCTTGATCATATGTCATCTCCTGAAATAGATGAAGATCAACAAGTTCTCTTTGGTACAGTGACTCTATGTATTCCTTCCATCTTCTTTTGATGTTTCCTGCATCATTCAATATTTTGCCCATAGAATTTTTCTGTATTCTCTAGGCTTAAATTTTTTCCTCAGTTCTTTCAGCTTGAGGAATGTCAAGCATGTTCTTCTCTTTTGGTTTTCTAATTCCGAGTCTTTGCATATTTCATTATAGTAATTGTCTTTGTCTGTTCAAGCTGCTCTTTGACTTCTGTTCAGCTCTTTGATCTTATAATTTCTTCCATTTGCTCTAGCTACTCTCTGGTCAAAGGCAAGTTTCAGAGTTTCTCCTGACATCCATACTGGCCTTTTCCTTTCTTGTCTTTTTAATGACCTCGTGCTTTCTTCATGGATGATGTTCTTAATGTTATTCCATAAATCCTCTGGTTTTCAGTTATTGATGCTCAATGCATCAAGTCTATTCTTTAAATGATCTCCAAATTCAGAAGGGATATAATCAAGGTCAAATTTTTGCCCTCATGGACTTATTTTAATTGTCTTCAACTTCAATTTGAACATGCATATGAGGAGTTGATGGTCTGTTCCACAGTCAGCTTCTGGCCTTCTTTTAAATGAAGATATTGAAATTCTCCATCAGTTTTTTGCCACAAATGTAGTCAATCTAATTCCTGTGTATTCCATCTGGTGAAGTCCATGTGTCTAATAATCACTTATGTTGTTGAAAAAAAGGTATTTGCAATGAATACGTCACTGGTCTTGCAAAATTGTATCATGCAATCTGCAGCATTATTTCTATCACCAAGGCCATATTTTCCAATTCCTGGTAACTCTTCTTTATTTCCAACTTTTGCACTCCAGTGAAAATTAACACATCTTGATTGCACGTTTGGTCATTGTGATAGTTGGAGCTATGTGTCAACTTGGCTGGACCGCAATTCTGTGTGGTTTAAGCAATTGCAATGTGGGTTCTTCTCATGATAGGATTAGATGTATATATTTTAAGCAGCCAATCCATTGAAAGGGAGTTTCCCTAGGGATGTGGCCTGCTTTCAGTATATTTATGGACATCCTGGGAAAAGAGACTCTCTTCTGTGGATAAGGATTCTGTTGTGCTGCCTACAACTGTCTGTGAGCAAACAATCCACCATTTGGCCTGGTGATCTTGGATTCATCATTCATTGGAGTCAAAGCCAGTATACTGCTTGCCCACCTTGAGCTCATCAGGCCCTGCAGCTATGTGAGTTGGGAAAAGCCTCCAGATTGACGTTTGACCCAAGATCTTGGGACTTGCCAGCTTCTATAAGTATTTGAATCATTTTCATAAGATAGATTTCTCTCTGTCTCTCTCTCTCTCATCTCTAAGCTTACTGGTTTTGCTTCTCTATAGAACCCAGTCTCACACATTTGGTACTGAGCGAATGGGGTGCTGCTCTGACAGATAACTAAAATGTGGAAACAGGAGTAGAGTGTGTCCTTGAGCCAAGACCCTGGCAGAGAGACCCCAGCATACAGCCTGACAGATGGCAGGAACAGAATGAGACCAGCATGAGAGATGGCAGTAGCAGAACCAGGAGAACTGACATGAGACAGTGACAGACTTACCAGCTCACGGAGGAGAAAGCTTGATGCCTTTGGTTAGGTGACTTACTGGTGGAGTGGGTTTCCTTTGGATGATAATTGGTAGAAGAGACCGGCATGAAATGGAGTAGTAGGTTGGCTGGCCCACAGAGCAAGAAAGCTGATTTCTTTGGGAGAAGGAAGATTTTCAGTGGAGTGGGTTGCCTTGGCATTAATCAGCAGAAGCAGAGAGACCAAAGAAATGGAAGCAGAGCTGCCTCAGCCTGAAAGGGTAGAACCATAGACTTTGGGGGTGGAACCACCACAGCTTCCTTAGTTTCAGAGCCAGACCTTCACCAACTTGGTTCTGGAATGTGGGGCTGCTTGTTCATGTGAACTAAGTGGATGGAGCCATAGCTACTGCCCAAGAGTGAAGGGGTAGGGCTCCATGTTTGAGAGGAAGAGGAACATGGCCCACCAGGCCAAGGGTGTGAGGTTGTCACTCAGGAACTACAGGACTGGAGTCACCCAGTGAAGAGATCTGTACAGATACAACCTATTGAAGCTCTAAATAGGTGCCAAGTTGACAAGGCATGGAATTGTGGTGGTTATGTTTGTGTGTCAACTTGGCTAGGCCTGGTTGAGTGGCTGGGCAGCTGGATATAGTATTCCCCATGATGAGACTGATAATCAACTCCATGAGTAGCTGCCTTTGGGTATGTGATCTGCTTCCTGTATATAAAAAGCCACTTTAGGAATGGTCTCTAGCTTATGGCACACTTGGACCCTGTATGTAACTGTGTCGTTGTTCAGCAGCCTGCCATACTCTGGCAACCTTGAGATTTGCAATGGACTTGGGTCAATGGCCTGCCATATGGTTTGTAACATCGGGACTGCACCAATTTGTTTGTTGACCTTGGGTTTGTTAGCCTCAGCAGTCATTAAGTGTCTGAGTGAAGAGATGCGTCTAGCTTCAGTGGGCTGGGAGCAAGATGCAGAGCTGAAGTCCAAGGTTGAGGGGCTTTCACCCAGCCTGTAGAGCCTGACACTTTTAACTTGGACTAAAAGCCTACAGACAGTGAGAGAATAAACTCCTGTTTGTTACGGCCATCCCATCTGTAGTATATTCTGGTCAGACTGGCACTAGGTAACCAGAACAGAAAATGGTACCAGGACTAGGGTTTTGTTCTTACTAGAATAGATTCTTATTGTGGATATGGATTCACCTTCCCTGCATGCAATGCTTCTGCCAAAACTACCATCCACAGACTTACAGAATGCCTTATCCACCATCATGGTATCCCACACAGCATTGCTTCAGATCAAAGGACTCATTTCACAGCAAATGAAGTGTGCCAATAGGTCTATGCTCATGGAATTCATTGGTCTTACCATTTTCCCTCATCCTGAAGCAACTGACTTGATAAAATGATGGAATGGCCTACTGAAAACACAATTACGGTCCCAGCCAGGTGTCAATGCCTTGAAGGGTTGGGGCAATGTTCTCCAGGAGGCTGTATATGCTTTAAACCAGTGTCCAATACATGGTGGTGCTTCTCCAATAGCCAAGATTCATGGGTCCAGGAACCAAGGGGTGGAAAAGAGAGTGGTACCACTCACTATTACCCCTAGGGCACCACTCAAAAAAATTTTGCTTCCTGTACCTGCTACCCTATGCTCTGCAAGTCTGGAGATCTTAGTCCCAAAGGGAGGAACACACCCTCATGGAGACACAATACTGATTGCATTGAACTGGAAATTAAAAATGCTACCCAGCCATTTTGGCTTCCTCATGCATCCAGATCAACAGACAAAGAAGGGCATTACTGTACTATCTAGTGTGGTAGATCCTGCTTACCAAGGGGAAATTGGATTGATATTACATAATGGAGGTAAAAAAAGAATATGTCTGGCATAGAGGAGGTTCTTTAGGATGTCTCTTATTACTACCATGTCCTGTGACTAGAGTCAATGGAAAACTACAGCATCCGAATTCTGATATGACTATTAATGTCCCAGACCCTTCAGGAATGAAGGTTTGGGTCACCTCACCAGGCAATGAACCACGACCAGCTGAGGTGCTTTCTAAGGGCAAGGGAAATACAGAATGGGTGATGGAAGAAGGTAGTTCTGAACATCAGCTACAACCATGTGACCAGTTGCAGAAACAAGGACTGTGATTGTTATATTTCTTCATTGTATATGTGCATCAAATATTTATGTTTCTTTCTGTTATGAACTGTGAAATGTAAACAAAAGTAATGTGTTTTGGTTGTACATGTGTTAATGTATCATTAGGCAAAATTATGACTTTGTAATTGTCCTTATTTAGAGATTATATATGGTTAAGAAGATGTGTACAACTGCCAAGTTGACAAGGGGTGGACTGTGATAGTTGGAGCTGTGTGTCAACTTGGCTGGACCATAATTCTGTGCGGTTTAAGCAATTGTAATGTGGGTATTTTCCATGATGGGATCAGATGTATATGTTTTGAACAGGCACTCCATTTCCCTAGGGGTGTGGCCTGCTTCCAATATATTTATGGACATCCAGGGAAAAGAGACTCTCTTCTGTGGATCAGGATTCTGTTGTGCTGCCTACAACTGTCCATGAGTGAACAATCCATCATTCAGCCTGGAGATCTTGGATTTGTCATTTGTTGGAGTCAACAGCCATCCTTGAGCTCATCAGCCCCTGCAGCTGTGTGAGTTGGCAAAAGCCTCCAGATTGACTTTTGACCCAAGATCTTGGGACTTGCCAGCTTCTATAAGTTTGTGAGACACTTTCCTAAGATAAATTTTTCTTTCTCTCTCTCTTTCTATAAGTTTACTGGTTTTGCTTCTCTAGAGAACCCAGTCTAACACAGTCTGGGTGTTGGTAAAAAGTTGGTAGAAATCTTCAATTTCCTCATCTTTGGCTTTGGTGGCTGATGCATAAATTTTAGCAATAGTATTATTAACTGATCTTCCATGTAGGTATGTGGATATTATCCTATCACTGACAGGGTTGTACTTTAGGACAGATCTTGAAACAGTCTTTGTGATAATAAATGTCATACCATTCCTCTTCAATT
The DNA here is from genome assembly GCF_000298275.1 of Orycteropus afer afer. Lineage (NCBI taxonomy): Eukaryota > Metazoa > Chordata > Mammalia > Tubulidentata > Orycteropodidae > Orycteropus > Orycteropus afer. The sequence goes on from NW_006921733.1 coordinate 4,276,597, forward strand.
TGTCATTCCTGGCATAGTAGATCATATGGATGTCTGATTCAAAATGGCCACAACCAGTCCACTTCAGCCCATTAATGCCTAGAGTATTGATATTTATAATTTCCCTTTTACTTTTACAACTTCCAATTTTCCTAGATTTATACTCCATACATTGCATGTTCCAATTATTAATGGATGTTTGCATGTGTTTCTACTCATTTTCTGAGTAGGTGCCTTCTGACCTGATGGGCTCATCTTCTGGCACTTTATCCAACCATGTTTCAGGGCTATTTATAAAGTTTTCCAATAATATATCAGACAGTTTTTCACTGCTATTCATAAGATTTTCACCAGCCAATTGTTTAAGAAATGGATAGCCTCTTCCTTCTTCTGAGTCTGTCTTAGCCCAGAAGCTCTGCTGAGATCTGTCCACCATGGGTAACCCTGCCGGTATTTGGCAACACAATGGCATAGCCTCCAGCCTCATTGCAACATGTAAGCCACCACAGTATGACAAACTGACAGAAAAGTTTGTCTCTCCTATTTGTTCCAAACCCATCTGCACCTGCCCACCTTGGGCAACAGCCTTAAAACAGAGCCTCTCATAAGCAAAAATCAGCCCCCATCCCAGGGTCCATTTACCTCAGGCCCAGGCCTCAATATAGAGCCAACTTCAAGGGAAAAACAGCCTCTAAGTCCCTCTGGCTACCTCAGGCACAGCCTTGTAACAGAGCCTCCCCCAAATGAAAAGCAGCCTCCAAGCCCCAGGCCTGCCTACTTCAGGCCCCTGCCTTAATAAAGAGCCACCCTCAAGTGAAAAGCATCCTTCCAACCCCGGGCTAGCCTGCCCTAGGCCTTAGCCTTAATAAAGAGCCACACCCAAGTGAAAAGAAGCCTCCAAGTCCTGTGCCCACCTACCTCAGGCCCTGGACTTAAAATAGAGCAGCCTCCAAGCCCCAGGGCAACCTACCTCAGGCCCCGCCCTTAATAAAGAGCTTCCTCCAATGAAAAGCAGCCCCCAGACCCAGGGCTGCCTAACTTAGGCCCCAACCTTAATATAAAGCCACACCCAAACAAAAAGATGGGCTCCATGCCCATCTACCTCATGTCCTGCTCTTAAAATAGAGCAGACTCCAAGCCTGTGGCCAGACTACCTCAGCCCCTGGCCTTAATAAAGAGCCATCTCCAAACAAAAAGCAGCCCCCAACCCTGAGCCCACCTACCTTGGGCCCCAGCCTTAATATAGAGCTGCCCCCAAGCAAAAAGCAGCCTCCAAGCCCTGGACCCACCTATCTCAATTTAGAGACCATCTGAAGAATATATTTGATGACCTGAATAACAGTGACTGAAGACCAAATGTGTTATGGGATGACATCAAAAACATCACACATGAAGAAACTGAAAAATCATAAAAATACAGAAAAGGAAGAGAAGACCAAAATGGATATCTGAGGAGACTCGGAAACTTGCTCTTGGACAGAGGGTAGCTAAAGTGAATTGAAGAAATGACAAATAAAAGATCTGATGGAATATTTCAAAGGTCAGGTCAGGAGAAAAAAGTAAAGTATTATAGTGGAATGTGTAAGGAAATGGAGTTGTAAAACCAAAGGTGAAGAATATGTTTGACATTTCTCAAGCTGAAAAAACTGAAAATTCAAGCTTCCAGTTGCAATATTGGGAGCTCTGGTAGCATAGTGCCTAAGGCACTTGACTGCTAACCAGAAGGCTGGCCGTTCAAACCCACCAGCCACTCCTCGGAAGGAAGGTTGGGCAATTTATTTCCTTAGCAGTACCACCTCAGAAACCCAAGGAGGGGTCACTGTGAGTTGTGTCTGACACGACTGCACATAACAACAATGACAAGTTGCAATATTGACAGATTCTATGGTCAAAATATGGAATGCTAACATTAGGAAAAGGGAGGACACCAAATTGAGGACATAGGAGATAAATGACAGATGCTAATACCAACCACTGTGCCCACAATACTTCATTATCATTATCACCAAACACTAGACTACAGATAAACACATAAACAAACACCTGAGAGGATCAGATGGGGGTCAGTGAACAAGAATATACTCTAGACCAAGGATAGATTCAGTGGAGGCTTATTTTGCACAGATATCAGTTATGCAAAATACCTGTAATCCTTCCAGAAACAACAGAAGACAGACATAGAATAATCCCTCACAGACACCCATACACTGTGGGAGAGAGATCCAATGGATCTACCAACTCAGGACCAACTGGGAGACACCAGGCTCCATTGGCCTCATTCCTCATCCTACATTGGTGAGTAGTGACTGGGGTCTTAAAAGCTCTCAAGCAGCCATCTAAGATGCAGCTAATGGTCTCCTATCCCTGGAAGTGAAGAAGATTGAAAAAACAAACAAACAAACAAAAAAAAAAAAACAAGGACATTTGGAAGCAATCAGCCCTGGGATGTGATGGCCCTCAAGACCGGAAGAACTAGATGGTGCCTGGCTACCAATGCCAATCACTCAGGAAAGGATCAAATCTGGAGATCCTGGACAGAGTGGGAGGGAAAACGTGAAACAAAATCCAAAAACTCAATAATGACCAGAATTAATGGTCAGATGGAGTCTGGTGAGACCCCCAATACTATGGTCCTGAGATACCTTCTGGGCCTGGAACTGAGCTCACTCCCAAGGACTGGCTCTCAGCCCAGTAGTAAACAAGATGTACATGCAGACCACTCAACCCAGGGTGATGCAGCCACATACTCTATGGAAATGCATCCCTCGGAGCAATCGACCACGGGGCACCAGAGGGGCAACATTCACGTGGAGGAAATGCAGGACAAAAAAGAACGCATAAATATGAGGGGCACGGGGGAGGGTTACTGGGCAGGGAGGGGAAGGACTGGGCTAGGGTTGTGCATGGTAAATGAGGAGTGAAACTAGATGTACACATAATGTTGAATGTAAAACAAACTCATATATATATATAATGCTTCAGGAAGCAGCAAAGACAATGGGAGGCATACTCAGAGTCCCTGTTCCAAAAAAAAAAAAACTCTGTACATAAAGAAAGAGGCATTGTTTGAACAGAACAAGGAGATACTCTATGGTTTAAAATTAGGAGAGGTATGTGTCAGGGTTGTATCTCTTCACCATACTTACACAATATTCTGAACAAAAAATTCACGATGCTGGACTATATGAAGAAGAATGCAGCATCAGGATTGAAGGAAGGCTCATTGCCAATCTGCTATATGCAAGTGACACAACTTTGCTTGCTGAAAGTGAAGAAGACTTGCAACACTTACCTATGAAGATAAAGACTACAACCCAAAAAATGAACTAAACCTCAAAATAGTGAAAATTTTGAGATTGGTAAGGATTTTTCATTTTACTTCAATCTACAACCAATTCCCATGGAAGAAGCAGTCAAGAAACCAAATGATGTATTGCACTGGGTAAATTTTCTGGAAAAGATCTCTTTAAACTGCCTAAAAGCAAAGATGTCACATTGAAGACTGAGTTGCCCTACCCCTACCCAAGCCATGGAACTTTAAATAGCCTCATATGCACATGAGAGCTGGACAATGAATGAGCAAGACTGCAGAAGAATTGATGCATTTATGTTGTGTTGGTGAAGAATACTGAATGTAGCATGGATTGCCAGAAGAATGAATTAATCTATCTTGGAGGAAATACAGCCAAAATGCTCCTTAGAAGTGAGAATGACTAGACTTCATTTCTCATGCATTGATCGTGTTACAAGAAGGGTCCAGTCCCTAAAGAGGGATATCATGCTGGATAAAGTAGAGGGTAAATGAAAAAAGGGAAGACCCTTAATGAGATGGATTGATACAGTGGCTGTGACGATGGCCTCAAGCAGTGCCATAATTGTAAGAATGGTTCAGGACTGGGCAGTGTTCCCACTTGATGGCACCTAACAACAATGACCACAACATATGCATGTGGCCATCTAAGTTCTCTGGAATATGTTGAAGCTTTCAAAATCTCCTTAGGAACAATAAGAGGGAATAGTTGCCATGGAGTCAATTCCAACTATTGGTAACCCCATGTTTGTGAAAAAGGAATTTTGCACCATAAAGGTTTTCATTGGCTGATTTTCAGAGGTAGATCTTCAGGCCTTTCTTCCCAGGAGTCTCTGGGTGGACTTGAACTTAAAAACAACCACTTTTATTGTTTGCACCACCCAGGAACTCCAAAGGCCATTTAGACCATCTCTTCCCAAATTTTTGTATTTAGTGTTCTGGTGAGATTTTTTTGTTTTGTTTTAATTGTGATTTGGGTGAAGATTTACAGAGCAAATTCATTTTCCATACAGTAGTTCACATACACTTTGTCTCATGATATTGACCACAGTTTACCACAATGCAACAGCTCCCCTCCCATCTCCTCCCAACAGTTACCTCTTCCCACTGTCCATCCCTCCATACACTCCTGCCCCTTGAGCTGTCTCCCTGTGCAGAAGCAGCCCTTCATTCTCCCATGATTGTTCTCTCCAAGGAATGTATCTACTTAAGGTAAATGTTCAACTGATATGCCTGACTTTTGTTTGGCTGGAAACCACAGGTGTGGGTTCAATTCCAGACCTGAAGGGCAGCTAGGGCCCATAGTCTCAGTGGTTCCACAAGGCTTTATCAAACCAGCAAGCCTGGTCCCCTCCTTTTTTACCCCAAATGATTTTGAGTTTTGTTCCACATTGTTCTCCCTCTCTATCTAGGATCTCCTACATAGATCCCCTTCCAAGTGGATAACAGTGGTAGCTGGGCACCATCTAGTTCTTCTGGTCTCATAGTTGTATAGGCTGCAGATTGGAAGGTGTACCAGTTGTTAGGACTAATTATTTCCACGAATTTTGGTTTTCTTCATTATTCTTTGCTCTGGACAAAGAGAGACCCATTGTTGCATCTAGATGGCAGCTTGCTAGCTTT